>NC_088857.1:11562893-11622893 GCF_963853765.1 Magallana gigas
TCAGTGGCGTCGGATGCAAATTGAAAGGGGGGGGCTAGATTAATCCTCCGAAATCTTGACAAGCAAAAAAAAAAAAAAATAAAAAACACACAAAAAAAACTTATTCCCAAATCATGAAAATCCTAATCTGTTGGGGGGGGGGGGGGGGGGGGGGGTGGTGTACCTACAGTTTCAAAAAAATCCTAACCTACCAAATAAATGTTTTCCCAAATCGTGAAATTCGATAATCCGTGTGTGTGTGTGTGGGGGGGGGAGTATACGTATGACTCCAACTTCTCAATATTCCATCTTCTCAAGATGCTATGTGCCTAATGGTTAGGTCTAACTTTGCCCAAAAAAAAGTGGGGGGGGGGGGGGCTAAGCCCCCCACCTAGCCCCCCCCCCCCCCCAGGTTCCGACGCCTATGGTCTTTCTTATTTATCATCCTCGCTACTAGCTGTTTATACATGTACTGTGTTTATTTCTTGTGATAAGTCTTATCCTGGTTTTATGTCATGCTGAAATATTCAGGTCTTCAATTCTTAAATTGGGGGCCAACCCCCCCCCCCCCTTCCACCCCTGCAAAATTTTAATTTCTTTAGATCACATTATAAAATTACCAAAAATATGCCTCGGACCCCCCCCCCCCCGGCAAACTAAATAACCGTCGGACTTAACCCCCCCCCCCCGAAAAAAAACCTGGATCCGCGCATGATACGGTTACTCAGTATTTAACTTACGGTACAATGGGTGCGTTCAGAGTACTGCCGTTGACATACAAAAGTTACCATTGGCAATTTCTTTTACCATTGGTATACCAACGGTACCAATGTTTGCCGATAAAATTTACCATAGGTAGACATTTCTGCAGACGATCTAGAGCTCTGTTAGCGATGGTAACTTTTTTATGACGTCACAAAAATGGCGGATATTTTGTATGCACTGAAGGCAACAGATTAATTTCACAGCTTTTCCACCTTCAACCTTGTTGTAGCTGAACAATTCCTTTAAGCATTGTAACATTCCAAAAATACAACTGAAAAAAATTCTTTCCGTTGCTGGTGTTTGGGGAACATTGGTTGGAATGTGACTGCCATCTAAAGCACCAAAACATTTAGAAATTGAAAGTTTTCTCCAATTATTTGCTTAATTGTGATGAAGGCTATCTATTTGGCCTTAATATTTTTTAAGGAGGAGAAAATACTCTATAAAAAACTTCCTTTTGAAGATGTTCTAAAACCGTTCAGCCATGCATCGAAAGTTCTCAAACGTAGTTTCCACAAAACACCAATAATTCCTTTTCAACATTAGGGGTGGGGCCAATTAGATTGTTGTTGGTATTAACCATAGCATTGACTTACAAATGTGTTCCTGGACAAACGGTATCAAAATCATCGGTGTCTATATGATGGTATTAAAGTAATCGCATAGTTATGACTCGCTCTAGCCATGTTTTTCCAAAGATATACACACGTTTTATGGGAGAAGAAAAACTATAAGAAAAAATTCTTTAATGTACACAAATTATAATTTTGAATGTATCCTTTTGGTGCAAAATGATCAACAAGGCAAAAATATTGCATCTTGGTTTGACATTTTCCGCTAAATAATCAGCCAGTGTTACCAATGGTACACCAAAGGTACCATTGTTAACATTGGTAAATTTCCTACTATCTGTACCCTAAAACACGTTCAAAGTATATATGGGTCCAAATGCACCAATGGCACAAATTTTTACCATTGGCAAACTGGTATTGGTACCACTGGAAATACTCTGAACGCACCCAATATCTCTCTGACAAGAGAGATAAATGTGTGTGCAAAACTAAATTTCAATTACAAGTTGGTTCAAGTCTTAGAATAAAAATGAAAGTATAGAATATAACGCAAGTCAACAAAATGAATATTTGGTATTTGCTGTATTTAAAACCGGCATATATGGAACAGTTGTTGATAGAAAACTATGTAAGGACAAACTACACTATCGTCAGGTTTTTCTTGCCATAAATAATTAAACTGATAGATTCCAGGTCCCATTTGATCTGTTGATACGTTACTACTGTGCTCTATATCGTAAAGGTGGGGTATAGAATAGATCATTACTTCATATCGTGACCTGATCGAGTATTTTCAATGCAACCATACCCCGCCTCCAAACAAACAACGCCTGTATATACAGCAATTTGTTGTAGTGTGTTCGGTTTGTTTACTTGATTATTAGAGAAAGCAAACAGTTGAGTTCAAAAATATCAATAAGTACTCAATACGTACTCATTTCATTTTGTTATGAATGTTAGTTTGTGTATTTATCAAGATGTAATCAATTTGCCTACTCCTCACTCAACTAGTGAACATCGCCCCGCCAGATCCATCCATAGGTAGAAGTGTACTGAATATTTATTTGAAAATAAATTGCCTGTATATTTATATTACTTTTGCTCGTGTCAGTCTTCCTTTTCTTCATTAGATTTTTTTCTGTGGTTTTTATGTAAAAACTGAACATTCGTCGCGTGACCTCTTTATGATTCGAAATGGATTGCTGCATTTTCACCACTTCATGTAAATATACCGGTACATACCTAGCTTAAATTGTTTTGGTGTCAATGAGACTGGATGGTCAACAAATTTACCATCAGATTTACCTTGAAAACCTAAAAATTTCAGCTTTAATTTGAATATTTTCTAAATATTTCTACAAAACACTTCTCTGGTTTTAATTATTAATAAACAAGACTGAATATAGTCTTGATAAGGAGGCTAGGTGCACGGTCAACAGATGCATGGTCAGATCTAACTAAAATTTTTGAGATACGATTTGTTTAACTAAAAACATTTGTTTTAGTAAAAAATAAATCCATATATTTGACCTTATACATTTGGTATTTTTTTTTATATAGAACTTTTTCCAGAGACATAAATGCTATTTATGTCTCTGTTTTCCTCTAAAGGAGATCAATACCTGCAGTCTGTAAAATGGTCACGACCACCGAACCCTCTTTTAAATATTAAAAAACCACAGTCATCCAACCCTTTTATAACCATGTATAACATGTTTAGTTTAATATAACAAATCATCGTCTCCAATTTCAGAGAAAAATAACCTTTTGTTTTAAATTTGTTCATCTTGAACCTGACCAAATTTGCATTTCCCCCCTCTGCTCTATATAATGAATTTATCTAAATATTTAAGAGGGGGAGGTGCATATCGAGCCCCCCCCCCCCCTTCCGCCAATTCATTCAGGGTGAGCTAAAACAGCTTCTTGTGAACTGAATTTTTTTATCATTTGAATATCCACTCATCCCACCCACCCATCCCTTTTATAATGGAAGTTGTGACTGATCCACAGACCATTTAAGACGTAGGTCATAAACACTTTTGACATTCCCCTAGTCGAGAATTTCCGGCTGCGCATGTCCAATGGCTTCTCGCCATGTTGTCCTGTTTGTTTTGGAAGGCTGAGGTCATAGTACACTGACAATGTGCAACGCAGTTTGTATAGAAGCTCAAAAATAGATCGACATTATCTTTCAAGGATTCTGGACTTCTTTGTGGGAAATAATGAAAGAGGTTTTGTCTCCAACGCAGTTAAAACATTTAAAAGAGCATCAATATAGTGCTTCGGGACAGTCGCTTATCGAGCCGTGGTTTCAAGTCTTCTGGCGGTGGCTGATCGAACAAGTCCCTTTGACATGGGCCCCCAACAGCATCACTCTACTCGGTCTTGTAATCAACATTCTGACCACTCTGCTGCTAGTTTTTTGTTCTCCAGACGGAGCAACAGAGGTAAATATTTTGGCCAAAATCTATTTCCGGTTTATCTCATGAACATTTTTAGGGGAATTCTCAGGAGTTAGGAAAGTTAACCAACGCACAGCTGTTAATTTCTTTACGGATGACTGCTTAGGTTTTGTTATTTTGTTTCTGTGCAAATGTGGCATCGAATATATTAAAATGTAGTTAATCGCTGTAGATTGAACAACAATACACTTTGGAAATGAAAGATCACATGAGACAGACGATGGAGTCATTGACCTTTAGACAGGAAAACTAAGCTTTCAGTTTTGCTGTGAAAACAAATTATTTCATATAGGGCTAAATTTTAAATGCTGTTAAAATATAATAGAAGACACTATATACTTAATAGGTGGTAAATGATTTTCATGAGTTCATAGAAATCTATTTATAAAGTATCTGGTTATACTGAAAGGGAAAAGTTGTACAGGTTTAAATAAGATGTAGATATACAGGTACATGTTCTATATGGAAATGTTTTAAAGGAAAAAACGTGTACTTTAGTATTTCCCATAAAAACCAATTGAATGAAGCCCATTGAATTTTAAAATATTTATGTTAATAGTTTGGGTTTTATTACTATATCTGGAAATTAAAAGGTTTTTCCAAATTAAAGTTTATAGATCTGAAATTTAAAGTATTCAAGATGAATATCCTGTTAATGAACTGAGTCAGTTGGGATACCCAGTATGTTATGGGTGGGGGCAGGGACGTATATACGTCCCTGGTGGGGGTACCCACAAAATCCACAAAAATTGAGCCACTACAAATTCCAGTGATTCAACATACAGTGTCTAAACATGTATTATATAATGTTGAAACATTTCATAAAGAAGAAGAAAAAAAACCCCAAATAACATCAAGGACGTATATACGTCCCTGATAACATATAACATGTATTTAATTATTATTTGTAGTTTTTCTCTGTCGCTAAAATAAGATTGTTCCCAACATGATATTCTAGCTATTTTTTGCATGTCATTTCATCAGCAGTCCATGTTGAATTACATAATTTGCTGTTGATAACTAGATCGCAGTGACGATAAACAAAACTTGTATGTGGCTATTTATAGATATAATTTGTCAATAATCTTAAAGATCTTAATATATAAATAACATACATAATGTATAGTTTTGTATATGACTGTGTATACCACAGCCTGTAAAAGTGAATTTGTTCATTCATTTCTGTTTCGTGTTCAGTTTTTACCGCACATTTTATTTTAGTTCATTGTTCAATGTTTTCATTCACATCGCATGCAACAAAGTGTGACAGACATTACATGGAGATAAATGGTAATGAACAAGAAATCTACCATCTCACTTTCTTTTGTAGGCTCCCAGAATAGTGTACCTGCTATGTGCAGTAGGCCTCTTTATATACCAGGCTTTAGACGCAATTGATGGGAAGCAGGCACGAAGAACCAAGACCAACACTCCTCTGGGAGAATTGTTTGACCATGGGTGTGACTCCATATCCACGGGTAAGACTGGACATGTAAAACTGTGGATAAGTTATCATAAGTAAGACAGTGCAAAAGTAAGACTATCCATATCAAAGCAGAACTCTACTCATATAAGGCATTGTCCGCCATATTTCTCTTTCATCGCCACTTTCCCTGCAACCCCTATATAAGCCATAACCTCTTAACAGTTCAAAGTATTTTGCTTTAGAGGTCTCACTTGTGTGGATGTACATCTTACATCATTTTGTTACTCGGTCGCAATGAAATTATCAATTTTTATGCACCTTTTCCAAGCCAGAGAAATACTAACATCAAGCATAAAGGTTAATGCATTATTTACGAACAGAAAGTGCACATAAAACAAGAAATAAATGTACACGATCTAAGACTACTTAAGAAATTCTATACAGGGGCAACGAGTGTCAGGTGTGAACAAAATTAAATGGTTTATATACCTGTGTGAAGGACTGAAGGGCCCTATTTTTGAGCCGTGTTCAGCTTTATTAAGGAATGTGGATAAGTTGGACATTAGATAAGTAAGACCGTGGATAAATAAGACTGTGGATAAGGCCTAACAAAAAATATAGTTTGTTTCCACTTTCATGCTGAAAAAAAGTAGGGTCGGTCGGTCAGAATTTTTTTTTTATTTTTTCAAATATTTTTTTTCCCTTTAATATTGCAGTATCCATACATGCCGGTTAGATACTGACACTGCTGATTGGTATAAAATGAGATATAAATGTACTTTTAATATCATTCCTGACTATTAAGCTGGTTTTAAGAAAACACAGATATGATATTATATATCAGATACTTCCTCTGCCAACGATGAGAGCATTATTAAAATCTATAACATATGGAAACATACAGCCATTTTGAAAAAAAACGTTTGAGTTACACTGATTTGAGAAGAGTAACTGCTTCAAGCATTTTTGTGAACATTTTTCAGTAATTTATTTTCTAAATTGGATAAAAACGAAAATAAACAATTTTCCATCAAAAATCCTTTAAAAAAGTTTTGAGTCGGGTGGTAAAAGCTAGAGTCGGTCGGGAAAGCGGAAACAAACAATTTTTTTTCTTAGGCCTAAGTAAAACCATGGATAATTAAGACAATGGATAAGTCACTTAAAAGCTTAAATGTTATAAAGATAAACTTAGAGACTTCTGTAGAAACTAGGAGATGATATTTCAGCTAATGGAATAAACATTGTCAAGTGTGTGTGTACTTAATGTTAATTTTGTTTGATTGATGTGTTAATTATGACACTTTTCCTGTGCTTTTATCTACTACTTAGTAAGGTATGTAATCCAATGCAACAGATGGACAGCTTCCAAATACTCACTGTCAATTGCATTCACAGATTGACAATGTCATAACTACGTTAGGGGGTCCAGCTATTTGTGACGACTGAAGGGAAGCTGGTCTTAATTAGGGTGTAATTGATGTATGTTATAATGTAGAGTACATCCTGATTACCTACATAACAACTGTCTTGGGTGATCATCAGATGATGTCAATGCCATGTTACTTAGCTCACCTGAGCCAGATTTAAAATTATTTAGCTCACCTGAGCCAGATTAAATTTTACTAACGATAAGCGTATAGATTATGTAATACTGCATTTTCTGAGTAAGGTCGAGATAAACATACCAAGGACTCAAATAATTAATAAATATGAAATCACCTTGAACTTTGACCCTAAATTGAAGGTCATAATTCTTGATGAATGACCTGTACCTGAGCGGTTGATGAATTCTATGAGGTTTTGTTGCAGTGTTTGTGAGTCTTGGGGTGACCATCGGCCTGGAGCTTGGTAAGGATGTCTACTGGATGATGTTCGATGTCTTTCTGGGCCTGTTCCTGTTCTATATGGCTCATTGGCAGACCTACGTCACAGGAACTCTCAGATTCTCCCAGTAAGTATAACTCACTGACCTACGTCACAGGAACTTTCCGATTCTCCCAGTAAGTATAACTCACTGACCTACGTCACAGGAACATTCCAATTCTCCCAGTAAGTATAACTCACTGATAAACTACATCACATGCAGGTGCCCTCTAATTCTCCCAGTAAGTATAACTCTGTGGCTTGAGTATACAAAGACCCACGTCAATAGTTAGAGCAATAGGGATGATTCTTGTCTTCTTTTTTTAATTAAAATCAAAAGTTTATTATTGCAAATCAATGTAAGTTGTTAATATATTTGACATACCTGTTAATACCATACAAATTAGAATAAAAGTAAAAGATAATGAAGAAATAAATGTTGTTAAAAAAACCATTCCATTGACATGTTTTTTTCTTTGCTTATTTTAGGTTTGATGTCACAGAGACGCAAGTGACGATCATGACTTTACACCTGTTTAACTTTTTATTTGGATCTCATATATGGAGCTTTCAGGTAAAACTCAATACAAAATATTATTTAACAAATATACCAATCAAAATGACTGTTGTCCATTGACTAAAGACATACTGGATAGAAATATTTGAGATGAAACTCAAAAAAACTGATTTCATCCTTTGTTTATAATATTTTAGCATCTTGTACAGATTTTTGATGTCATGAAAGGAATTTTCCTTCTTTTTTTTGTTGTTGTTTAAAGGCGGGAATAACTCAAATTTTAAAATTTCAAACATAAAATTGAAATTTAGAGTAATTTCCCTTTTTAACATGGCATTTAGCAGCATATATGTAATGACCAGATGTGGCTGTTCCCGAGACACTTAACATAAGTGCAATTTTATTTTGTCTAAGCCTATGTTTCAATCAGTGCCTAAGTGTGAATTAACCTTTGTAATTTCCAAAATATAACCCTGAAAACAGCCACCTTTATAGAACTTTGCTTTACTTTGCAGCTTCCCGTGCTGGGAATTCCGCTACGTCAAATTGTAGTGTACCTGAGCCTCGTTCCAGCATTTTTACAGTTTTACAACAACATAACCATCATTCTGCATGGTGGTTCTGGAAAAAATAAATCCACAATAGCTGTGAGTTAAACTGTAATGTTATAATTGGCCACTAGGCTACTAAAAAATATTGCAGCAATAATCCGGCATTTTTGGTTAAAAATTTATGCTGAAATAGAAACAGTCAATATTCGAATGCCATTTCAAAATGTAAATTAGTGATGTTTTGTAACTTAGATATTAGATTGAATTTAATTTCTACCTATGCTATATGATATAATCAATATAAATTAACTTGGGGCAGTTTACACTGTAACTGTTAATTCCTATTTAAACGCAAGGAATTTATAGCCCTGTAAAATCTCGAGAAGCAGTATCTGGCTTTTAATTTTCTGACATTTGTAAACAACATGAACAGATTTTATGTTCTTGCAATTAGATGGAAAACTGTTGAATCGCAGAATTAAGTACTCCAGTATAATAAGGAATCTACAGTATTCAAAATTTAAATGTAACGTTACACGAATTAATATGCTTTGCGTACTATAACATAGGCTAGATATGTTAAACAATAATATAAAGAATTTGATAAGCCAATCAAATGAAATGTCACAATCTTATCAGAATTGAATTATTTGTAGATTACAGGAATAATTTTTGATGTGTTACTGTTTGTAGGGCACCAGTACCATATTTCCTGTGTTTCCTATAGGAATCGTGATAACATTAGCCGTGGTAATAGCCCACAAGTCTCCTTCTAATTTATATGAAAACCATCCATGTCTCTACCTCCTTAGCTTTGGTATACTGTCAGCAAAAGTCATCAACAGATTAATAGTAAGTACTGTCAACAAAAGTCATCAACAGGTTAATAGTAAGTACTGTCAGCAAAAGTCATTAACAGATTAATAGTAAGTATTGTCAGCAAAAGTCATCAACAGGTTAATAGTAGGTACTGCCAGCAAAAGTCATCAACAATTTAATAGTAAGTACTGTCAGCAAAAGTCATCAACAGGTTAATAGTAGGTACTGCCAGCAAAAGTCATCAACAGGTTAATAGTAAGTACTGTCCACAAAAGTCATCAACAGATTAAGAGTAAGTACTGTCGGCAAAAGTCATTAACAGGTTAATAGTAGGTACTGTCGGCAAAAGTCATCAACAGGTTAATAGTAAGTACTGTCAGCAAAAGTCATTAACAGATTAATAGTAAGTATTGTCAGCAAAAGTCATCAACAGGTTAATAGTAGGTACTGTCGGCAAAAGTCATCAACAATTTAATAGTAAGTACTGTCAGCAAAAGTCATCAACAGGTTAATAGTAGGTACTGCCAGCAAAAGTCATCAACAGGTTAATAGTAGGTACTGTCGGCAAAAGTCATTAACAGGTTAATAGTAAGTACTGTCAGCAAAAGTCATCAACGGGTTAATAGTTAGTACCCTGATTAATAGTAAGTACCCAGATAAGTAGTAAGTACTGTAAGCTGTTTTATAGTACAGTGTTAACCCATTAAAGGGGCATGGTCACAATTTTGGTCAAATTTTATTTTTCTAGTTTTATTGTTTACAATGCTTTAGAAATGCATTTCTAATGATTAAGGAAAATTGGAGTATCAGTCGTAGAGTTATAAGCAAGATACAGAGTTTACAATTCTTTGTCATTTGCAGTTTTCTTCGCATATGTTTTCAAGGGAGGGGAGCATAAGTGTTTTACAAACATCTCTTGTTGGTAAATGAATTAAATTATGCATCTGCTTTAATTTTTTTACAGGTAGCTCACATGACAAAGAGTGAAATGGATTTGCTAGACTTGGGCATTGTAGGTCCTCTGTTGCTCTTTGTGAACCAATACTTCAACTGTTTAGTAAATGAAACGCTGGTCCTGTGGATTTGTTTTGTAAGTACTTATATTTGATCATATGATGTAGAGTCTTTCAGTACTCTCTATATCAAATGTTGTCACCAGTTACAATCAAGAGTAGTGATAGTATACGAACAGGAAGAACAAATCTATCGTTTTTGTAGGACTCAGTGTTAAATTTCATCTCCTTTTCCCAATTCTGGCTCTAAATTATATTAAATTTAGAATACATTTCTCATCTAGTAAATACGTCAGCGTTTTTTCTCCTGTTAAGGTCTATTATAACAAGATTTAGATTTTTTTTGAAAAATCACTAGTATAATCACTTAAAGAGAAAAGCTGTATATGAATGACCCGAGGGATGATCAACCAATGATGAGGTTGTTCTCTACTTTCAGATTTACGTAATACAGGACATTATCCGCTATTGTATGGCTGTGTGTCAACAGATTTGTCAATTTTTAGGGATATATTGTTTTGATATTGTTACACCTTTTCCTAAAAAGACCACCAAGAATTCATGAGAGGAATCACCAGCAGCAAGCAAACAAACCAGATGATTGGGAAATAGAGAGACGTGTGCAAGAAACATCTGCCGAAATGTTTTATTCTTTTTACATATTTATGTATGAAAAGTGTGTACAATCATTTTATTTTTTTAATTTTTGGTACAAGTGATGCATTCATTGGTCAGGGTTTTATTTATAGCTTGTGGAGTAATCTTAGAATAGTAATCCAGTATTTCTATCCACTCTCTCAATAGGCTAGTCTTTAAAGGTGGCATGCTCAGACATTCTATTGCAGTCAGTGCCCTCTCTTCACACGTGATGAGTCATTGAAATTTTTTTTATATATAACCGGTATTGGCATACAACATTCAATAGGTTATTTTTTCATTTTAAGAATGTTTTGAATGGGTATTTTTATAATTTTTTTTTTGGATATGATATGGATTGTTTAGCTTTTTATCCACTCTCAAAGCCTGTATTCCAAACAATGCAACTTGATATTGAACTAGTTGGTGTTAACTGTGCTTTCCATTGTGTGTAAAAATGTACTTGGAAGTTGTACAATGGTTATGATGACTTAGATCAAACTTGTCCCTCAAGATTGTGAAAGGTTGTTTCATTTTATTCTGATTCACTCCTCAGGGAAAATGGCCAGGTCCTCCTGTTACCAAAATCTCAAATAATTACTGTAAAAGAAAAGTGCATAAATTTGAGGTCTTTACTTGGATGTGAGGCTGAGTATTGACTCGAGGAAAGTTGGTGACGGTGGGGCCAGACTGCTCTGGATACTGTATGCCTTTGCGACCTTCTAGGTGCTTCTTAGTCACAAATATTTGGATAGAACTTATATTATATGTAAATGTAACTGATTTGTTTTAGTATTCAGTCATGATATGAGTGGGGAAAAAATTAATACTGGTGAATAGCAAAATAAATAAGATGTTGTATGCCAATGAAAGTTGGCTTAAGTACTGGTAGATGGAATGAACAAGAGTTTGAAATTGTCCTTGTAGGACCTGCATTTCTGAACAGATCAACCTTATCCACTTTGAATTTTTTTTCGTAAATTTAGACATGTGCTTCTTTGAATGGACTGCAACACAAATTTTCCAGAATATTTCTTCCAAGCTGCTGTATGCAGTACTGAAATTTCAGTGGTTATTATCCAATTTGAATTATTTCTATAACTTTAGAGGCCTTTAAATGTTTTCTTGTACGTGTGGACTGCAACACATATTCTTTAGAATATTTCTTGCAAGATGATGTAAGAGGAAGTGATAGTTTTCATCCTGAAATTATGTGTAAATATCAAAATGTGTAGAATTGTGTTTTGTATTGCCTGTGTTAAGTCAGCAATTTTATTGAGCTCAGGAGTGATACAGGTAGATCAAAAAAAAATTCACTCAGGCTTTAATTGTGAACTTTAATTTATATTTTTTTATATGTAAAGGCCATGTGATGTGCTTTTGATCTATTTACAATGTAAATTGTAACATTTCTTTTTTGGGGGGGGGGGGGGGTGCTACAGTCAGACTAGTAGATTTATAAGTGCTGCATGTGTTACAATATGATATCCACAAAAAAAAAATTGTGAAATTACTTGAACCTGATAAGGTAAAAGAATGTACCCCTAGACAATGGCCGCATATTACAAATTTGAAAAACTTGGAAATATTTGCAGTGTGATAACACGATCCTCAATATACACAATTTATACAAAACAATTTATTCTAAGCTGTTATAAACTCTATCAGTAGATTTCACTGATATTTATTGAAACATTCTGTAATTTATTAATAATTATTGGAATTTGGTTGTAGTGGTGGCCACTTTTATAATATGCTGCCAAAGTACCATCAACTGTGATCCAACAGTGCCCTTGAATTATTGTTCATTAAACAACCTATGAAGAGTGTTGTAAATACTCAGTTGCATCATTAGAATATTTACCGGTTTACAATGATTTTTTTAAATGTTTCTTTTTTTCTAAACTAAAACTGATCTTAGGTCAGCACTCAACAGATCCTTTTTTATGTTCGGCTAAATAACAAGACAAGTCCCATAACCCATTATAAGCCAGTATCTTTTTTACTCTTTAAATTTTACTTGAGTTGTTGACTAATCATTGACATTTATCTTTGGTACGTGTACGTTTGATCAACTAAGTTTCATATGGGGGGAGGGAATCATTAACATATGTCAGAGAAAGTTTCCTGAATATTTAATAGATAAAGTCCCAATGCAGGGTATTAGTGAATTTAACTTACTACATGTATATCTGTGTTGTCTCTTCTTTTATTACAATACATTAAAACAATTGTCTCCGTGTGATTTAACAAATTATGGACATTCTTGCCTCTGATATGATAGATACACAGGCAAGAATAGATTGAAAATTTCAACGATTTCAGCAAATATTAATGCCTCTTAGTAGAAATGATACAGAAGATGTAAAAAATATTATACTGTAAAATCCAAGTACAGGCATGATATGCATCATTTTTTATTCACGATTGACCAGATGAGAACTTATCTGCTGTGATCAAGCTATGATCATTTATCAACACCAAATGTTGATTTTTATTGTCAAGAAGTGTGTTTTAATAGCGATAAATACTGAGCAAAGGTGACACAGTATTTGCTCATCTTGTGGTTATGTATCATACATATATAATACTATCATTCGAAACATTTGGACTGGCCATTTTTTTTTCTGTTACAGTATTTTAAATAGTCCTCAGCATGTTGAATGCATTGTTTTGTATGGGGTACAATATATGTACCAATATTTAATTGTTTGATGGTAACTATTTTATAAAATCATTTGATGGTTTTCTTACTTTTACTTTCATTTTGTTTTGATTGATCTTTATGATTTGATTTTTATCTTGCTTTTAACAATCTATAGGATTTTTTGTGTCTCTGTATTAGCTATTCATATTATCCCCATTATGTTTTGCAAGAGTTGATCGGGAGGTGTGTCTGTGATTTTATTTCATCAAAATACAATAAATATATTATTTCATGTGCTTGACACGTGTGTTTTTAATATTAAAAATATTGTGACCAAGCAACTGATTACCTTTCATAAAGGAGTTTGTGTACAATATAACAATAAAGAAGTGTTAACTCACATGAGAGAATACGTATTGTATTTTAAAAGTTAATCAACATACATGTACTTCCAGAGTAACAAACTAAACCTACCGTACATGAAGTCCAGGCTATTGCATACATTACTTATACTGGATTTAAGCACTGTGGTGATATGAAATGGTTTCAGTTTGAGCTCAGAAATTTTAGTTATAGATATATTTACCCAACTCGGTATCAAATTCTCTTGGAGTATACTAGTATCTCAAACTATTCTCTAGCTAACTGATTTTAATTTTTTTGTTAGGAGCTTTAATTAATTTGAATTATTATTATCAGCTCAAATTTCCATTGTACCGGTATATCCAATAAATATTTCATGAAATAAATTGGGTTCACTATCTTATCAATGAGACAGTCTTCATGACTACATGCTATAATTAACAACCTGAACAATCAAAATATACTTTGATAATTAAAAATAATATCCCAAAATGTTGCCTTAAAATGAAAGAGAAGACGTTTTTATTCAAAACAAAACTTTATTATATATTGAAAACAATTCATTCAAAACAAATTTTATGCTTGCTTCTCAAATAAAAAAATGCATACTTAATTTCTGTAAAAGCGAAGTCTACAACAGAAAACCCCAAAAACTATGTAACATAAATCAGTTCTAAACAAGCACACACTGGGAGTGGGGTTTACGAACGTATGAGGGACGTCCTAACTAGCAGGATTCAGTCTCCATACTTAACCCCGTTCAAAGTAAAAGGATAAGAAAAACCTCTAGATATTGGCCTATCCTAAACACTGAGTTTTGATTAAATCGAATGATAATAAAATGTACAAAAATGTGATAGGGAAACAGGACGGCAAAACTGATTATATTGCATGTTTTTGAGACAATCCAGTTTCATAGTTGCCAAGTGTCCGCCTTGTGAACTTATTCCAAAAACAAAAATTTAAGTATTTATAGCTTAATTACCCGCATTCTTTTTTAACTTCTGTAAGTTTCTGAGCCAAAAATTTTTAGATTATAATGCGTCAGACAGCTTCTCAATTTTTATCACAATAACTGAAAAGGGGCAACACAATATTTTTTTCCCCTTACTAACAACTCAAAAATTTAATTTTATTTTTTTTCAATATGAATATATTATTAATCAATGAGAAAACATTTAATCTGAAGCAACGCTTCCTGAGAAACATTGGTTTAAAAAATGTTATTTTAAGAATAAATTTCATTTTGATTTTAAAAAGGTTGATGTAATACTTACATGAAAGCCAATACCAAAGCAAATAAATTACTGGTATCTTTATCGTTATAAAACAATTTTGGCAAGTTTTGAAATATGCATAATTCACAAAAAAGGTTTGGTTTTCTTTTATGAATATTCAACCTCCCAAATAGTTCTGTTACAAACATACACAAAATCTATCTACTTTCTACACTACTGAGATTCTTGCAATTCAAAAGCACCATCTACAAACTGAAATGGCAACAAGAGATTCCATCTTAACATCTTGTACACTATCAAATATATACAGCAAAACTCAAATATAACGAACATGGATATATCGAATTCAAGGCTTATTTATGTCTCGGCAACACTGTTATTTAAACCTATATATAATTACCGCATATAACAATCATGGCTATAAGATGCGTACATAAAATTCTCAAATTACCTGGTACTATATTATACAGATTTATTTTTTAAATGAAGTGAATAAAATATGTCGACAATTTTTCTATAAATGACGGTTATATTGATATTATAACTTACATTAGTTTTAAGAACTGACAGCTTATTATTTATAACAGATTAGCTAAAAGATTTCTTATGAATTTGTTATGAATATAATGAATTACGGCTATAGAGAAGTTTTTTCCATGGTCCCTTCGCTATAAACGAGTTTTGCTGTATATTAAAGAAAAAAAACCTCCAAAAATTGTGAATATTGATTGATAAATAAATCTCTTAGATATATACATCAACATCATCATCATCAGAGTATTCAGAGAAAAAAGATATGATCTTGTAAATTCTGTAAAGGAATGCTAGTAAATAATAAAGGTCCTGGATTTCAGAAAAACTGATTGTCATAATCTTTAGTCTCATAATCTCATATTCATCTTAAACATTTGAAATTCAGATCTAAAAGTGTCATTTTTTAAAGGAATGTTGATTCACACAACATTAAAAATTGAAAAATAAAAAGCAGTGTAAATTACACAAGAACTGGTTTCCCTTCTGTTGGATTGAACATATTTTGATGAATTTTTTAAAGTTGTTTAAAACTGACTACTATTTTCAACACAATATTAAAGGTTTTGCAATCCAATGTGATTTTCTCCAAACAAATAAAAAATTAACTAAAAAATAAAGCAGCTTTCAGAATCCAATTCCTAAGAGCATTGGCAAAGGAAAATTACTTCCCAACTTTTGCAAGTTTAATAATTTCATAAAAATTGTTCATAGAAAAATCCTCAAAATAAAAGAGAGCATTTAAAAATCATTTACTCTCATGGATCTTTCATTCACAAACAAACCTAATAAATAGTGTGTCCTATTCTAACCTGAAAAAAAAATAAAGAGACCAAAGGATTTCAGACAATGAACCAACAAAATTACAGTAATTATCTTCCATAAAATCATGTTAATGATTCATGTACGATTCACTTTTATTAATTAGGGGTTAGTCATGATCTAGAAACACGATACACACTATTCATTTCAGTCATGGCAATATGCTTAGCTTCAATACCTCTCTCTCAATGGCTAGCACACACAAATGTTACAGTGATCGATGTATACTGTTGTTTTAAACAAAATAATCTATCACTCGGTGTTATAAATATGACCAGAAAACACGGTGCAAGAAATCCGACGAATAACACAGAAAAATAAAAAATAATCAGATATTATATGCACTTAATTAATAAAAAAACAGACTCAAATATCACAGATGCACTGCTTCTATATACAGTGGTCACCAAGCCAACATACTGAGTGAATTGTCATTTATGTTTACATGTTTTACCAAAACTACAATTAAGTACAAGTACAGGAAACGTAAAACAATTCCCCAAACCTTTTTTAATTTTGCCGTTTTTTGTTTTTTTTGTTACTATAAGTCTGCGTCTGACACAAATCAAAATAATACTGAGACTATGACTACTTGTAAGATCAACTTTCCTGAGGAGAAATAAAAGCCATTCTTCAGTCAGTGGATTGTGACTTTTCATCTTTCACTGAATCTGTATCTGTCGAATCAGGCCACAGTCTCCACTACTCCACAGGGACTGACCATTCATGTTTTACTCTTCCATACTACAAACAAAGAGAAAAAATGTCAACAGTATATACATTACAAAATGTTAAAGTAAAGCATTTTTATCAATCAGTGTGTTATAGACTAGTTACCTGTGTGTCTAGCAGTCTGTAGTACATTAGTTACCTGTGTGTCTAGCAGTGTGTTATAGACTAGTTACCTGTATGTCTAGCAGTGTGTTATAGACTAGTTTAATACCTGTGTGTCTAGGAATGTGTAGTACACTAGTTACCTGTGTCACTGTGTCTAGTAGTGTGCTGTAAACTAGTCTCTGTGTGTCTAGCAGTGTGTTGTATACTAGTTACCTGTATGTCTAGCAGTGTGATGTACACTAGTTACCTGTATGTCTACCAGTGTGTTGTACACAAGTTACCTGTATGTCTACCAGTGTGTTGTACACAAGTTACCTGCATGTCTAGCAGTGTGTTGTACACTAGTTACCTGTATGTCTACCAGTGTGTTGTACACTAGTTACCTGCATGTCTAGCAGTGTGATGTACACTAGTTACCTGTATGTCTACCAGTGTGTTGTACACTAGTTACCTGTATGTCTACCAGTGTGTTGTACACAAGTTACCTGTATGTCTACCAGTGTGTTGTACATAAGTTACTTGTATGTCTAGCAGTGTGTTGTATACTAGTTACCTGTATGTCTACCAGTGTGTTGTACACTAGTTACCTGTATGTCTACCAGTGTGTTGTACACAAGTTACCTGTATGTCTACCAGTGTGTTGTACATAAGTTACTTGTATGTCTAGCAGTGTGTTGTATACTAGTTACCTGCATGTCTACCAGTGTGATGTACACTAGTTACCTGTATGTCTACCAGTGTGTTGTACACTAGTTACCTGTATGTCTACCAGTGTGTTGTACACAAGTTACCTGCATGTCTAGCAGTGTGTTGTACACAAGTTACCTGTATGTCTAGCAGTGTGTTGTACACTAGTTACCTGTATGTCTACCAGTGTGTTGTACACTAGTTACCTGTATGTCTACCAGTGTGTTGTACACAAGTTACCTGCATGTCTAGCAGTGTGTTGTACACAAGTTACCTGTATGTCTAGCAGTGTGTTGTACACTAGTTACCTGTATGTCTACCAGTGTGTTGTACACAAGTTACCTGCATGTCTACCAGTGTGTTGTACACAAGTTACCTGCATGTCTAGCAGTGTGTTGTACACAAGTTACCTGCATGTCTAGCAGTGTGTTGTACACTAGTTACCTGCATGTCTACCAGTGTGTTGTACACAAGTTACCTGCATGTCTAGCAGTGTGTTGTACATAAGTTACCTGCATGTCTAGAAGTGTGTTGTACACAAGTTACCTGTATGTCTAGCAGTGTGTTGTACACTAGTTACCTGTATGTCTACCAGTGTGTTGTACACTAGTTACCTGTATGTCTAGCAGTGTGTTGTACACAAGTTACTTGCATGTCTACCAGTGTGTTGTACACTAGTTACCTGCATGTCTAGCAGTGTGTTGTACACTAGTTACCTGCATGTCTACCAGTGTGTTGTACACTAGTTACCTGCATGTCTACCAGTGTGTTGTACACAAGTTACCTGTATGTCTAGCAGTGTGATGTACACTAGTTACCTGCATGTCTACCAGTGTGTTGTACACTAGTTAACTGTGTGTCTTGCAGTGTGTTGTACACTATTTACCTGTATGTCTAGCAGTGCATTGTACATTCTCATTGTGAGTGGAGCTCCTTTTGACATGGTAGGAATGTCTAGCCATTGAGATTTGTACAGAATCTTCTCCACAGGACAAACAACACAGGCTGTGCCTGCTCCAAAGAACTCCTTCACCTAAAAGTCAAGTTGTGTCACACAAATTTAAAAAATCTGGGGATTACCTTACAATTTCAGGTTTTCTTAATTCTACACATGTCATATTTGTTAACTTTATTCAATTCTGTACATTATATACACTGTTCAATATGGTATATTTTAAACTAAGTGTAGAATAATGTAATGCAAATCCTCTGCATGCATGATAAATATACATACCCTGTTTTCATTCAATCCTTTGACTAAATCTTTCATGGTGTATTCCCGCTCTGACACCTTGAATTCTCCCTATGAAGCAAGAGACACATTATTCAGTACACATTTAACCTTTCTCAAAAAAAAATCATAATATAACAAGTTATGAAAGTTTATGATAGCACCAAATGTCAAATCATTAAGATCAACTGTATAACACTGAACTTTAATCTAAGTGACATGTACACATGAAATTAAACAAGAAGTAGAATATTTTGGCAGTATTGTTTAGAGGCCTTTCTGCCTTACCCATGATTTGGCCAGCTCCAGCAAACTTTTTCTGGTCACCCCCGGCAACACCAACCCATTCAGGGGACACGTCACCAACTCATCCTCTGTCAATGCAAAACGTTACTGATTACCTTAACGTAGAGCTATTAATCTACAACCATATCTGAAGAAGCTATGCCATTTTCCTTTCCAGACATAAATTCCATAATGAGGCTCACATTGTATGTTATATAACGGAACTTAAGACTTTATTGCAGTAACCTTCCTCAGGTTTTGATCACAAAGTTCTTGATATCTTAAATCACATAGAGGAGCTACAATAATTGCTTCATGCACCATTGTCAATGCACATGTACTACGAAAAATAAAAATGTTTACTTAAAAACCAGCGAAGTTTAAAGCATGATGTTAGAAGCTGATATCTTATGAATTTACCTCCTTGCTCATTGGTCCAGAACATGAACAGATTCATGGCTCCGACCTCGGTGATCTGTTCCTCCTCCCCGAACAGCCAGAGTACCTGCTGACAGCCCTTGGCCGCTGCTTCCTGCTGGATAAACATGGTGGGGGCATAATTACTGAAAGAAACAGCAGCGCAATGCTTCTTTAAATCTCCATAGTATACATACATAACAGAATCTCAATCCATTCAGTTAGGCAACTGAATGTCCACATTCATCTTAATCTAGCAGCAGGACTGTACCTTCTCTACTCCAGCATCAGAAACTGTGGTTAGTCTCCCAAAATATGCTTACTAACCATGGGCCAACTCATTGAAATTCTCGTTTATGACTATATGCATGTGTAAACATAAACTGGATTTGGAAGATTTCCATCACACATGTGTGAGGAACCAATCAAAACAGTGCTTTTCAAGAGGATGAAAAACTTTTAATGAGTACTAAAGATTCCTTAGTTATTTTACATGATTACTTAATTTCGCAAATCCAAACGTTTTGCATAACACTGCAAAAATATAAAATCTCAAAAGCCAAATTTATCATATAGCGCACATCTATCTGAAAAATAAAGGTGAGATTTTGAAATTAGTGAGAGTTGCTTCTCCCAATTTTATGCAGATATTACCGGTAATTCCATTTAATTAGGAATGTATAGTTTGCCTATGGTCAGTATGTACATATGCAAGACTTGCCATGGATTTCTGATGATGCTCCATAATAAAGCTATCCCATTGTCCCCCCCCCCCCCCATCCATTCTGTCCCTATACCTACCATCCCATCTTAAAGTTTCCACTTCCTCCCGGCCACGCTCGGACATATTTTGGGTCAGCCAACAGGGATACTGGTTTGAGTCCGGTGGGGTAGTATGCTCCCACTGGACCAACCAACACAAACAGCAGGGCCTCCTTAGGGGCATCTACACGTAACACGCCCTGCAGCAACAAAATAAGATACAGCTTTTTATCTTTCAAATACATGTAAAAACCACCATAGAAAACAAAAACTTTATTATTTCAAATAAAGGTTGTCAAAGATGTACAAGACAAACCTCTGTTCCTATCAGAGTGGGTCTGATGTAGAGGGAAGCCTTATTAGAGTTGGGTACCCAGTCTTTTTCAATGCTAACCAATTTTTTGATGCACTCGATGAGTTCATTTCCATCAAAAGTCTGAAAGAAAAAAGTAAGTCTACGCTCATTAGTGCAAGCAAAATACTTTTCAAGAATTTGCTTTATCACATTTCAGAAAAAAAAAAATCATAATGTAGTATTAAATATTTTAAAAAAATTTGCAGACAGTAAAAATAATTCTTGTCAGATTTGAACCATTGACTTAACCTTACAGGAAGTGAGGACCGCGTGGCCGAGCTCAACATTCGGGCCATGTTCTCTGTCGGCCGAAATAGATTCACACTTCCATCCGTTGTTTTGTAAGCCTTCATTCCTTCAAAAAGCTGTAAATAAACAACAGAAACTCTTCTTCACAACGTAGCATACATTAGGCCAAAATAAAATTATTGTTGGTTGGAATTGCCTCACACCTCATTAAATACCCCCAGCTGATCAAATTTTATTAGCCAAAAAAAAATTAACTTTTTTCATATGGAATTTTTTTTTTACCTATTTTGAATTAGTTAAACTTAAAGTTTGAAAAAATCCCTCCCTCCCTCCTGGATCGAAAAAGTCCTCCAGGCAGCAATTCCAAACAAATATTATTTTAAGGATTGCCTTACAGTAAAAGAATAATAAAGAGAAAGTAAAGAAATTAAGGACAAAGAATGTGATGTTATGTGTAGTAAAAGGTTGGGTATATGATAATTTTCAGCATAAAAACATTTTTATCACTTTGTTATAAAAGAAAACTTATCACCATCTGAATTAAAGATCTTCAGTTGCAAGCTTGGGTTGAAGAAGTGAATAAAATAGAATAATCAATTTCTGAATAAAACTCGAGCTTTTCGTTTTTTAAGTACCAGTAAAGTTTGAGAGAAGTCTGTTTCACTTCATATATTGCTATTCAAAAAATAATTCCAGTATAAAACCAAGACTAGGGCAAGATGCCAAACAAATTTCTCTGTCATATTCCAACCATGTCTATGTAGATGTGCTAATAAAGCTTTAATAAAGTATTTCTTTTCAACCCAAGCAAATGATGCATATTATTTACCATTTTATCGTTAATAAACTACCGTAGTTGCTTTTTGACATGGGTGGGTGAAGACTGGTAATAAAACAAGTGCTTCCCTTAAAAAGAAGAATTCTAAGAAAAAGAGAAAGTATTTACCTCCGTGGCATAGTGGAAACATTTGGCACCTGGATGGAGGTTGAGGTTGTGTACTGGGGATATCTGGGGCTTCCCCCAGCCACTGCTGGCTGACCAGCTGACCTCCATCATGTGGTCACTGAAGCAATGACCAAACGCCACGCTGTCCGGATCATCCGGCTTCGGCTTTGGGGAGGTAGTCAGCTGTATTTGTAGATCTGAAAACTGGTAAACATAGTAGACGTTCAAAGCAAAGTCTGAGAAACCAGAGTGGGAAAAACCAATTGGAGCGGTTCTACTAAAAGCATCACTACAGTGTCATTTTTCTTTAGAAAAACAAGACTAATAATTATAATAATATTCCAAAGATTTCCCCTAAGTTTTTAGACAAACAGTTCCCAATTAGATTGAGAAGAAAAAGATGATTTGTATAAATGAAACATTGTACAAGTGATCTAAAGTTTACTCTTCCCCTAAAATCAAAAGTAGAGTCAAAAGGAAAAATATGACATGACACACACTTTTACCATCCTATCCCATATGTCTCACAATAACTAAAATTTAAAAAGAAACTAGAGAAAGTAGCACTTCGAATTACAATGTGAAACAGTTAAGACATAAATTAATAGTTTTAATAATAGAATAAATGTTGACATGAAGTAGAACCATTCTGATAGGGCCTTGGACTTTCAGTAGGACTTAACTATCTATTTCTGGCTTTAAAAAACAAGTTAAAATGACATCGATTGAGTAGTATTATCACAAAAGCCAGACAAATCTTGTTGATTTCAAAGAGCCATGGTTGAGTGGCCTACAACGAAATAGACAGGCCTAGGTTACATTGCCTTTGAGACAACTACCCAAAGTCCAAGCTCTTGTTAAAATGGTTTCAGGTTCTAAAACTTGGTATCTATACTATTCCCAGATGGTAGGAAAAATTGGCTGAACAAAGAAGATAACTACAGACTTCAGAAATGGGTATCCTTACCTTGAATGTGCTGGAGGAGGCATATCTATACTGGCTCAATATGTGACATCGCTTCAGGGGCTGAATGTTCTTTAGCAAGTTCTGTGAAAACATCATGACAACATGCAGTAGAAACACTCAAGACACAGACGATTCAACAAATCTTAAATACTGGTAATACCGTAATACTAGATGCAACTGGTTTTTAAATGCATGGAAATTCTAGAGCAAATACATGTATTTAATTAAAGCACAGGTATACCAGGGGGGTTTTTCTGCCGCATATAAATGATACAAGGCTTGATCAAAAAGTAATGCCACACATTGCATCTTGCTACTCATTAGAGCTGTAAGGTGAATATTTTAAAGTACAAACTTCTGTCATGATTGTACATGATTTTATCGAATTTGTGGCATTACTAAAGTCTTTTGGATCAACCCTCCTACCATACTTGGTGATTGATGAGCAGTTTTAAATTTGTTTCTCAAGCCAAGAGTCAGAATAAATCCATCATCAATCTCTCCACAAATTTATTCTTATTTCACAAATGGAAATGATTTAGTTAATTAGGATATAAATCTGAATTATTTCAATTAGTATCATTCTACATGGCCTCATTTTACATGCAAATAATATGATATTTTTTTTCATTTGATGAATGCTTAATTAATAAGTTTTTAGTATGCTCTCATTGCTCTGAAAATTTTGACAAAAAGAACCTTCACAGGTAACCTGGGCAATTTAAAAATATTACTTTTTGGATACACTTTCGTAAAGTAATACATTACATGTTTGTATATTTATATCTCATATCTATTATTTCCATCTATTCATTAGACAAGAAAAGGGACGTGAAATGCTCAACATTCAACAATTTAATACAACTATAGCACTATTGAAAATAAACGTAATTTACACAAAACAAGAGGCCCAGGGGCCACATCGCTCACCTGAGCAACAATTGCCTTAATTCTGATCAAATTAGCATTACAGTATCAAAATATCTTGACAACTGAGTACAGTAGATCTTGCTAAAAAAAATTTGAAAATCTGCCAATTTTTATCCACCTCTTATTTTTTGGTAAATACCAAGTTGTACCTCTAAGATTTTTCTCTATTCCTATATACCCCCCCCCCCCATTTCTTGGCCCCACTATTCTCTAGGGAATCATGGTTTCACCAAACTTAAATCTACCTTTACTCTCATAACCTGTGCTTTCACACTAAGTACTGAGTTTTGGA
The DNA here is from genome assembly GCF_963853765.1 of Magallana gigas. NCBI lineage: Eukaryota > Metazoa > Mollusca > Bivalvia > Ostreida > Ostreidae > Magallana > Magallana gigas. The sequence goes on from NC_088857.1 coordinate 11,587,056, forward strand.
CCAAAAACTTTCCCAGAATATTTTTAAAGATTTTTTCTATATATTCCTATGTAAAAATTCAAACCGCCATCACGGTCGCGCCCTACCACTAGTGATTTTGCAAACTTGAATTTACACTACCCGAGGATGCCTCTACACAAGTTTAAGCTTTTCTGGCCAAATAGTCTTTAAAAAGAAGATTTTGAAATATTTTCTCTATATATTCCTAAGTAAAATTTCATCCCCCATTGTGGCCTCACCCTACCCCTGGACTATTATTTAAACAAACTTGAATCTATATGATCTGGGAATGCCTCCACTCAAATTTGGGCTTTCCTGGCCTAATACTTTTGAGACTTTTAAAAATTTTCTCTATATATAAAAAGGTATCCCCCATTGTGGCCCCGCCCTACCCCCAGGGACCATGATTTGAACAAACTTGAATCTACATTATCTGAGGATGGTTACAAATTTGAGATTTCTTGGCCAAATAGTTATTAAAAGAATTTTTTTTTTAAAGATTTCTCTATATACTCTTATGTAAAAATTGATCCCCGAATTGTGGCCCCACCCTACCCCCGGGGACTATGATTTGAAGAAATGTGAATCTACACTACCTGAAGATGCTTCCATTTTAATTTGAGCTTATCTGGCCTAATAGATTTTGAGAATAAGATTTTTAAAGATTTTCTCTAGTATATATATTCCTATGTAAAAATTGATCCCCCAATTGTGGCCCCATCCTACCCCCGGGGACCATGATTTGAACAAACTTAAATCTACATTTCCTGAGCATGCTTCCAATTTAATTTGAGCTTTTCTGGCCTAATAGTTTTTGAGAGGAGGATTCTTAAAGATTTTCTCTATATATTCCTATGTAAAACTTGAACCCCCAATTGTGGCCCCACCCTACCCCCGGGGACCATGATTTGAACAATTTTTAATCTACACTACCTGAGGATGCTTCCATTTAAATTTGACCTTTTTTGGCCAAATAGTTTTTGAGAAGAAGATTTTAAAAGATTTTCTCAATATATTCCTATATACAACTTGATCCCCCAATTGTGGCCCCACCCTACCCCCGGGAACCATGATTTGAACAAACTTGAATCTACCTTACCTGAGGATGCTCCCATTTTAATTTGAGCTTTTCTGGCCTGATAGTTTTTGAGAAGAAGATTTTTAAATATTTTCTCTATATATTCCTATGTAAAACTTGATCCCCCTCTTGTGGCCCCTCCCTACCCCCGGGGACCATGATTTGAACAAACGTGAATCTACACTACCTGAGGATGCCTCCACACAAGTTTAAGCTTTTCTGGCCTGATAGTTTTTGAGAAGAAGATTTTTGAAAAATACAAACAAATTTTTAATAATTCTCAATTATCTCCCCTTTAAAAAGGGCGTGGCACTTCATTTGAACAAACTTGAATCCCCTTCACCTAGTGGTGCTTTGTGCCAAATTTGGTTGAAATCTGTCCAGTGGTTCTTGAGAAGAAGATGAAAATGTGAAAAGTTAACAACGACAACGACGACAACGACAGACAACGGACAAATTGTGATCAGAAAAGCTCACTTGAGCCTTTGGCTCAGGTGAGCTAAAAAAGCTATGTATATATAAAATTAAATACTTTGAACATTTAATAAGTTAATTTAGGGATGTCAAATCGGTCAATTTTTAGTACTCGATTACTCGGACGATTTTCCAATAGAGTACCCGGGTACTCGGTAAAAGTGTAAATAAATATGAAGAAGTATATTGGTAACTGTAAAAATATTACCAGACTTTTGAAGTCGGTGGCGGCATTTTAGGTCTGTTCAATTTTTCTACTGTGTGCCATCTAATTTATATAATAGACTATATAAACAATGTTAAGTGAAAACAAATCATTAAAGTAAGCCAAAAATAAGGGTAGAAGACAGCCAAAGGTGAGAAAAGCTAGGTAACAGGTGCTTGGTCACGATAATTACTACATGTATATAAACACTGCCACAGGCGATAACGGTCATTTAGCATATTTAGAGGCGTAGGAAATCCTAATTACTGTATGTACAAGTGCAATGGACATTTTAAGTTTTAAAACCAATGTTTTAATGCATTATTAAATAAACTTAGAAATATCAAAAAATATACATCCGAGTAACCGAGTACCGATTTTAGTATTCGATACTCGAACGTTCGATCGAGTACCCGGTTAACCGGGTACTCGTTGACATCCCTAGTTAATTTTATATTTAACTGATTGCTTGTATTAGTACATGTAGTTCACAACCAAGAGATCTGGATACATGTATATGGCATTATTGCAAAGCCAAACTGAAAAGCAGCTTAAGCGTTATACAATGTATCTACATATACAGTACTGTAAACGTATTGTATTTGGCAATTAGATATTTTGCAGAAATGACTTTTTGAACAAGTTGGCGTGGATTATAATTAGCGTATTCCTGAATGTGACTACCGGTATTTTTATGCATTTATGCATGGCATTCAGCGATGTACTTGAATTAGCGGAACCTGCATTCTGCCAAAAGCGCTAAATAGAATACACAGACAAATGTAGTACGTTTACAGTATTTTATGGTTGTCAAATTTACCACATCAAGAAAATCAGATGATCATCAAAATATACTAAACCTTGATCCAATTTATTGAACAATAATTGACAACACAAAATGAATCTTTTACACTACAAGTCTTCGATAGAATGTTCTATCGTTAAAATGACAGATGTCCTACGGACCCGGTTTAACCTGTGATCTGAGCATAGCCTGGTCATGGTAAAATCATTCTTTCCATACAAATCTATACTCCTTTAAGAATAACTCATATGGTACATATCATTTTGAAATATTAAAGGAATGTTGTCATAATTTCCCCATCAATATGATGCAGAGTACAGGTATAAATCTACAAAAATATTTACACACTGCTGATAAGAAAGACATGTGAGTGAACTTTTATGTAAACATCAAACACACCTCCACGAAATAGACCAATCAGTGGTGAGATAGCGGCACACCTCCAAAAATGGGGTCAGTTAGCAAATGCGACTTTTCTTTATCATGTTTATAACACTATGTGATAATAAAAGAATTCACTGCTACACAGATAAATAATGCGCAAATCTCTTACTAATCTTAAGAATGTACAAAACAAAAATAAAAAAAGAAAACAAAACAATTATTTGCTTGTTAAAATCTTTTAGTAAAACTCTGATATCAGAACAAAGGAAAAAGGACAGCTGAATATTATGAAATAGAAATAAAAAATAAAAGTAAATAATAAAAAGTTTCATCTAAAACACAGACCAATGCAATTTATTTGAGTGTGTATACAAGTCTGTCTTCCTGATTCATGAATTTAAATAAATTAACACCATTAAAAGTACATCCTGTTTGTCTGCATTGTTCGATCATTGTACCATGATTACTAAAGATTATGAGGCAATTGCTTGTTTTGATTCAATGATATATACTGTGTATACATAACTTTTTTTCACTGATATCAACTGTTCATGACAAATCAGAAGCTTGTGGGATTTTTATTCAACATTTATTTACAAAAAACTATCGAAACATTGACCACTTCGCAGGAAGAATATTGCCGTATTATTTTTTTATCCCCTCAAAGAAAAAAATGTCAATACCAAAAATTACAAAATCAAGAATGTTTCCTTCATTATCAATTCATGACAACGTGATATTTCCTACTGAAAAACCTGCATCGACCTTGAAAAACAATAAAGCAGTGTATTCAAAGACGAAGGATTGTGCTGTGTTTAGCAATATTTCTCAATTAAAATCACTTAGTTGAGTATCCAAATACATACACTGTTTACATATAAATCTCACCTTACTTATCTAATTCATTTTTAAGGGAAAATAATGCCAATAAAATACGTAAATGGGTTACATAAATGTTTACGTTCTTACCATGCAGCTGACCGCCATCTTGTATTATGAGTGCACTCGTATGTTGGAGGCATTTTTATACGGAAATCACCCGCGAAATTTAAAATATAGAAATGCGTCCAGGGAGGCAACTCTCTCTCTCTCTCTCTCTCTCTCTCTCTCTCTCTCTCTCTCTCTCTCTCTCTCTCTCTCTCTCTCTCTCTCTCTCATAATATTGGCACTTAGATTGCGAAAATACCCCCTCTATAAAAAAGAATAAGCTACGTGTGCAAATTAAATACTTAAAATACTGTAAGTAGAGGAGAATTATCAAAAACTGAAAATGTTTGGTTGAAAGTCAAGTGTTTGTATGGTAACCTGATACACATACTTAAACAGTTGAATAGGTTGGTACTACATGTAAGAGATTTTTCTCTATAATAAATGAGAGTCCTCACCTTTATGACAGACCTGCACGGCAGAACGTAAGAAGTCCTTGTATGCATAAGTGAACGAATGTCAATGAGAGAGAGAGAGAGAGAGAGAGAGAGAGAGAGATCATGAAAAATATATTTATTTATTAATACAAATGCTTCAAACTTGATAAGTTGTGTTGTGAACAATACGATTAAGTTATTTTTAATATTTAATATACCAGTAATTCGGTTTATAATTGTACATGTACATATGTTGTGTAATCTCATTTGGGAAGTTATTTGAATTATTTAAAAATTTAAAAAACCTTAAAGAAAAAGTCTAAGACAAGCTCTTTCATTATGATCAGAGTACATTTGTAAATGCATTAACCTGTTTCTGAAATTTAGTAAAAAAAAAAAATAGTGAACTTTTATTATGTTTATAACAGAAACCAAGTGCCTTTAGTTGATAGTTTAATGTGCATGGAAACTTGGAAGAGTTTACTTAATTGGTTCAAAAGTAAAAGTCAAATATTAATTTTATTTACAGACAGAGGAATATAAAATATGCCACCAATTTTTAATCTCCATTAGCATGACAGTGATGTAAGATAAGGTGTAGACTTATTGATCTACACTGTGTACCTATGAACAGAATCTGCTGAATTTATTTAATGCAACCAGCTTTGAAAAGAAACTAAGGTAGAAAAAAGAATAGTGTATGTAATATCAGCTTTCATTCTGAGAAAATAGTATTGATGAAATTAAACACAAATAAGCTGTGAAAGGAATTCCAAGAAATGAGAGTGTCAAGAATTATTCAACTTTTTTTTTTTTTGCCTAGTATTCTAAATAGACTTGGATTTGGAGTTATCTCTCTTATCATGTAATCTGCGATATTGCTGAGGTTTCTAAAGATCTTAAAAACAACAAGGTTTTCTTCTACACTTATAGCCCATATGAATCACCACAGAAAGCATTATATTGTTTAATATATCATAGGTATTTACATCCCTCTCCCTGCATCTCTCTTCAAATATCCTTAATATAAAGTGAGTAAAATTACATAAATTATTGTTATTGTCCGACGATACATTGCAAAGATGGAACAGCCAATATTTTCATCCATGAATTGTCTACTAGCTACAATTATTTGGAAGTCTAGTGTTTGTTTGTGCAGTCCATGCTCTCAATGTAGCCATGCTTTCTTCAATCACGGAAAAATCAAGACAAAGTCAACCCAAAAAACACCATTAATTTGTTTACACATTATTTATTATAATATGAATTTGAATAAACATGGCAACTGACTTACCAAACTGAACACTGCCTCATAATGCTGTTGAAGGCTTTTTTTTGTTAACATTGAAGGAATGTGTATGCTCATAGGTGAACAGTTTAAATATTCAAATTTAATCATGAATCTTTTACAAATTTAATAATTTAATTTGGTGTCGTCAGATTTCTTAAGAAATTAAGGAAACAAATACTGAGTGAAATGAATATTCTCTTATACAGTAAAAAATCAGTTACATAGTGAAGTTCTAGGGTCCAGTAGATTTAATTCGCTATATTCGAAATACATTGTATCTTTTTTTAAAAGATTACGGCATTATAATAAGTGAATTGAATTTGAAATTCAATGATTTCTTGTACATGCATGGCTACCCTAAGTGCTCAGTGGGGCACTAGATAAAAGACTATTCTTTTAGAAACCAAAATTATCACATTGGATAATATGGGGAAATAATTCTTTCAATCAACAAAGTTAACATTAAAACATTTAACACTATGAAGAGTTCATTATGTAATCATAAATTATGTAAGTTTTGTTAATCTATTTTTTCCTCTACAATCCAAAAATTAATATTTCATCCGAGTTTGTTATAACTGTAAAATTTTGTCCTGATTTGTACAAAGTTTTGTTCAGGGCGTAAAGAAAACTTTGCTATATTCATGATTTCACTGTATAATTATTTGTGTTCTTAATGAACAACCTTTACTGTATATTTAAAGTCTATGAGGACAATTTCTGCATTCATTCAGTCAGTAGCAACCATTTTCATCATCTGTCCTCAATAAATTGAATAGTTAAGCCAAGAAATATTTAAACTTTCACATCAAACAAAACAATAAAAGTGAAGTTCAGTTAATAATCAGTTTTATTTCATTAATCTGAAGTCACAAATAATCAGAATTATCAAATCTATAACTTATCTACCATGGCTAAATATTGGACGAATTCATCGCATCAGTTGTATGTTAATTTGTAACAAAGAAAATAATTGGTCAGTACAGATGTTCTAGGTTGGGACCACAAAGGTGGTCGTACAATTGTTAATGTAGCCTTTTTAAAGGCAGTCATCTACTATATGGTAAGAATATTTCGAGTACATGTACCGTAGTTTATAAAGATTTTACCCACAAATATCATTTTTATAACAAAAAAAAAAATGCATAGGGCCAAACTAACAAAGGCCAAGTCTGGTAACATTTTCATTTTTATAACAAATATCGTCCTGATATTGGACAAAAAAAAAGAAAGAAAATTAAGAAACAACTAAAATATATCTGACAAAAAATTTCCACCAGTGTGACAGAAGAATAATTCCACTGCTTTTATCACTATGACTAGCATATTTCAGACAAGCACTTTCAGGGGGTACCCCTCACAACATCACAATGAATATCTATATTTAATGATGTCTCCCTCATTAACATTCACAAAATTCAGCTGGGGGAAAAAAAATCGACCTTGTTATGATTTCATGAGCATTGACCCATTTATCATCAATTAACTCTGATTCTTGTTCCCATACTTTTTCTCCCCTTTTTTCACCAGAGAACAAAGAAAACTTCTAAGAAGAAACTGAACACTACTGGGGCTACATGTACAGAATTCCTCGATTTATACATATATAATGACTTGGGTATACTGTCAGCTTTCATTGGAAGACTACTCATGTCATGTGACCTCTAGAGACATGTCATGTGACCAGGGTAAATTTTCTTGCGAAAAAAAAACCGACTAAAAAAAAAGAACGGTAACAGAATCTACAACAAAAACATAAACATTGGCACGGAACATTATTGTTGGTCAGATATCATGAGTACACGTACACCTAAGCATATCCCACGAAATACAAAAATCATTTTGCTATTGAATGCCAATACAGTGTTCATTTCAAAAGGATAATTGTCGGTTTTCATAAATAACAAATAAAAAAAAGAGACCCAGATTTCATCATAAAAAAAATGGTATAAGCAGTGTATTACTTTATTATGGCATAAAATGAGCAAATGAATATATAAATAAAGGGCTTTAAAATGTGTTCTGTCTGTCACAATAAAAGTTGTTTATCATTAACAGAAAAATTACATCAAAAGTACACAATACTAAATAAGGGATCGACTTCAGGCCTAAAAAGTACATTAGGAAGTTTAAAAGGCATAGAGGGGTCCAGCAGAAGTCAATCAATTAAAGCGACTTCTTTATTATCCAAAGACCCAACATCTTCAAGACATCTTAATAGCCAATTTTATTAACAATAGGTTGGGTTGACAGGGGCATATTTTTGAAGCTTTGTGAAGAAATCTGTAGGATTAATATTATCCCTTCCATTATCCTAACCAAGGATTTTATGCTTAATAAATCACTGTTAATGTGTGTTTAACCTTAGATATCAACAATATTCCTGTAATGTATTTGTGAAAGCTTTGAAAACGGAAGCCCATACAAAATGGCATATAAAAACCTACTATTACTTGCGTCTTTCTGACGTGGATCAGATTTGCATGTCCTTTTATGCCACCAAAAAGACGTGCAAACAATTCATTGACACTGGAATATGGTAAGATTTATAATGAAGCCAACTTAACCTTCAAATGTCTGTATTATAAATGTCCAGCTTTTTAATTTCAATTTTGTAAAATGCATGCACAAGTTTTTTAAATTGCTTTTTGAATTCTGTTTTTGTGATAAAGGTACAAAAGATGATTAAAAAAAATCAAATTAAAAAAATAAACTAGGTCCTAAAACAAGTTTTATTATAGACAGGGGTATGACAAGATGCAGGAAAAAAACAATTTTTAATGAACAATAGATAAAATACGTCTCGACAAATGGAAAAATGCGCACTTTCTCAAGGAAACATGAGTAAAATGACAAAAGGAATTCTATTTTTGTGTCTATAACACTCCCAGCAAGGGGAAAAATTAACACAATAAAACCTGGATGACAATAGTTGGACCCTGTGTGGTTATATGCTCGTAACAGGCAGTGCATGAACAAATGGATTTGGTCCTAACGTCGAACTTCCTTGACTATATTTCTGATGTATAATCGTATATAACACATGAATAATAGAATAATAATAAAATTTATCTAACATTAATAATAATAATCAATAACATAATAGTATACAAAAAAAATTGTCCCAACTGCGGACGTCGTCATAGCAACCATATCCTATACATGAAATAAGCACATTCTTTTACATTTGCGTAATAAGCTGTTTTTGCTCTATTTTACAAGACAGCACTAAATTCACAACAGAGATATGTGGTTACAGTCCTCTAGCATTCATTGGTAACTCCCTGTAGTGTTCTCTACAAACCTGTCGTACATATATACATATATATTTACATGCAAATAACTAACAGAGACGACCTGTACAAGTCTAGATTTAAGTGACTCTTTTGAGCACCAAATCAAACTATGACTGACTTGCATAAAACAAGCACAAGACAAATTTGCGTAGATGTGCACACACAGTGGCTTCACTCTCAATAACCGAGAGCTGATCCCAAAATGAGAGGACATTTCTTGTTGAAAGTCTCGCTTGAAAAGCGTCTTTATGTACACATTTAAACATATATACAAACGGCATCACTTGTGAACAAAGTTTGAAAAAAATGCTGCCATTTTTTGTTCAGTTTATTCCCGCCCTTTATTGTCCTGGAAGTTTTTCAGACTATGACATAGCCACATGGGGGTGGTTCATGCTAGTGTTGGATACATGATTTGAATACGGCACGGAATCGAGGCTGTTGTCTGACGATTGGTCCATCATATCACTGAGTTCTTCATCACTGCAATTATCTAGGTCATCCTCCTTGTTGCCAGGGAAGCCATTGACGGACGAACCGTTTGCACTTGTGTGGATCCCATTGGGATGGAGAGAGGGTCTTGAAGGATCATAGGAGGAAGAAGTGCCATTTTCGCCTGAAACACAAAAAAACAATTATTTTTTGTTTAATTGGCTCAATGATCAAGTACCTGTTTTTAAGAGATTCACAAAAAATATTGTTCATTTTGCAGACTGGGCATACTATTCCTGCAATTATATCAATTGATTTGACAATTGGCATTTCATGCACATGATTTAGTATAACACTGCATTGTTCAAAAACCAGTGCTAGATATTCAAAATTTCAAGTAGAGTAAAATAGATTGGAAGTATCAATTCTGATCCATTATTGATTCAGTATTAGAGAGTCGTGTCACCCCCTGACACCAAACCTAGCATCTACCAGCTCCGAAAAGTTGAGCCACTCTTGAGCCCCCCAATCCCTGATATCCACTCACCCATGAGTCCTTCCACGTAAGTGGTGTGGGAATCCCCATACCAGACTCGACGAATATCCTGTCTGCGGGACCTCATCAGAGCCTTGTATTCGGATATCCTCAGCTTTTTACCATCCACAATACAGGTACGTTTGGGACGAGGCCTATAATGGTAAAAGTTCAATTGTTTTTTACATTGGTGTGTCATATCCAAAAAACTTCATTCGTTGGCAAAGTTACTGATTTTGCCAAGAATGGTAAAAGTTCAATTGTTTTTTACATTAGTGTGTAATATCAAAAATACTTCATTCTCTGGTAGAGTTTTTGATTTTGCCTATAAATGGTTAAAAGTTCAATTGTTTTTTACATGAGTGTTTCGTATCACAGATACTTCATTCACTGGTAGAGTTTCTGGTTTTTGCAGTACATGTACTAATAGCTTGAAATCAGTAACTGTTGAAATATCACTTGCCTGTAGCGGTAATCAGGATGCTTTTCCATGTGAAGTTTGCTGAGCCGGCTTTGTTCTTCATAGTATGGCTGTTTCTCTGCATTGGTCATGGCTTTCCATTTGGCACCTTTAAAAATAAAAAGACCCAGTGAAACTCTGTGTCTATAGCCTGTATGCCAGTTATCCCCCTTAGACTATTGCTCTCTTCTTTCAGCCTACCTAAGATTTTGCTGATGTTAGAATTGTGCATATCTGGACATGCTTTTAGGATCTTCCTTCTTTCCTCTCTGGCCCACACCATAAATGCATTCATTGGTCTCTTAATATGGGGTTTGCCTGCTTCATTCTTTTCTTTCTGGGAACGGATTATTTTAGCACCAAACATTTTTCCTGCAAAAATATCAAATAAAACTCCATTTAAAAAATATGCAGGAAAATGGAGAGAAAAAAAAATAAAGAGTTGGAGTAATATCAAGGTAGTGGGTTTTCTAAGATCTAACCTGATTGGCTGTCTTCTGCTGAGCTCTCTGACCGCTCCTTCATGGCAGACATTTGAGGGATGGAGGACATAGCAGCGTGGGAGTAAAGGGGGAGGGGCAGCCCCGGGAACACAGGGCCGGTCATTGAATGAGACAGCTGACGTGCCAACACCTCCTGTACCATTGACTCCTAAAACAAAGAAGCAAGAAAATTTGTCACTCACTTGATAGGAAACCTATAATAGTTTTCAGTAAACATTTCATTTTTTTCTCCTCTATTTTTCCATAGGTGAATTGCAAGTGAATTTACCTTGTCGAGATCTGGATGTGATTTTCCGTTCATCATTCCATGATGACTCATTCCACTCAGCATTGATGTGACCATTGGATTGGCCATCATAAAGGGATACTGTGGAAAACCCAGCGGCAGTCGGATTCCTGATCCGAACGGCCCGATCTCTGAGGTGGGGGTGGTGACCGGAGAGGCCACTTGACGTTTGCTGTGAGCGTGGGCTGGAGGTGGTGTCTTGGTGTTGCGATCTTCATGTTTCTCGGGCGAACAGAAAAATTCCTCCATTTTTTCAATTTTGAATCCCCTGGGTTTGGTCAGATTGAGAGGGATTTCCTGATTCAGGGGGCCACCCCAGCTGTGGGGGGAGGTGGCGGTGGGTGGGCTCCCCTTTCGGAGGTTGGGTGAGGGTTGAGATCGTGGGGAGCCATGGTGGTAAGGGGAGAGAACTGGAGACAGCTGCTGTGGTCGACTGTCCATACTGATGGGGGATGAGCTTTTGGATGATGCATGGGAGATATTGTTTTCACTGCCAGAGACTGAAAAACAAAATAAAAATGAAACTCAGTGACATTAGACCCACTTGAGCATTTGATTTTCTCTAGATTGACATGAATATCTTTTTGTCACATTTAAAATATGAAAACAAAGGGATTTCCTTCCTATTTGGAAGAGGGATAATGGCTTCTATTTAGTGTGTGGTCTGTTATCAAACTATATCAACACCTTGCAAGTGGCCACTTAGAAAAGAGGGCCTACCAGAAAACCGTATTGTTATTATCTATTCTTGCCACGGAACTTGAAAAATTGAGGAAGAGAAATATGCATTCCCTTGAATTTTCCCAGCACAGTTATGACAGCTTCCCCAACAATAAAAAAACAGTAGACAAAGATTAATCATTTTTATTTTTCCCTGATAAGATATTGCAGTCTAAGAAACCAGAAGTATGGAACATAGCACTGGGTACATTAAACTGTGATGACTTTACTATAGGCAGGAAACATCACACACACTGCTATCTTCTGTTGGGAATGACAGCAAAGCTGTAATTAGGGCCTGCAAAAACATGATGATTTTCTGCTTAGATTTGGGTGTGAATAGCAGCAATTGTGATCGGTATCAGAAAGCGATCTCCTGTACCATTTGTAGAAGAGAGGAAAAAACAATTTATTTCTGTCTGTGCTGAAGTGTTAGCTTGACCTTCGGCTTCATCACTCAATCTGCACACCGTGTCAGGAGGGGGAATAACTCTGTCGAAAAACTCCACTGCCTGGTCATAAAGGAATCATTACAGTCACTCCGATTTATTCTCAGCCTTCGACCAAAAATAAATTTCACTTTATCAACAGTCAAAAAAGTCTGTTTAATAGGCCTCAAAATGAAATTTTAATGCAATTCTTTGTGTAATATGATAAAATGCAAGTTTGTGTAAAAAGAGAAATTTTTATCATAAAATATGCTTTTTCGTTAATCTTGATCACAGGAATTTTGGGATCATAAAATTATGCAAGTAACTGATATTTCAGCAGATAATTTTGAGAGAGTGAAGGACTGCAATTGAGTAACCCCCTATAAAAGATTTGGGGAAGATTTATTCTCCAAAAGTAATCTGAGGACACCTTCCTCAAACAAGACTCTCAATAAAAAGGCTGCTGTTACCATCTTTGCCAATTAAATGCTAGATTTGCATCCCTTTTCTGCCTTTTCAGATCCATCAGACAAATTGATATTGGCAGAATTTACTCTTTACTTAAAATTCCATTCAGACCCCAGTTAATCTATTACTATAAACTATAGATTCAAACTCAAATGGCCATTTTGAGTGGAAAATATAATAGATACTTTAAATTTAACTTTTAAATTTTCTTGGATAGAAATGAATAGAATATTAAAGGCTCTAAAAACCTGGGACTGTCCACTTTTCAACACTTGTCTCTCATCCTATTGCATTTCTGTGCGACATTCCAAATCTCAACCAAAAATCTGAGACATTCAATTGCAGCACACATCAATGGGTTTGATACTAATCTAATTGTGCCTGGAATTACAGCTAAGTGATGAAGGAACCTATGCTAACCATTCAAGATATTTAACTTATGCCATTTCTCCACACACCAACGCTTTGGCTCCATAGATTACGACCAGTAGGGTGCCCCTTTGCAACAATATACAAGGGACGTTTCTTATGCATATATATCTTTTCAATTTTACAGACAACTGATTTATGATTGAAAGATGGGAAAAAAGGAGATTGAAAAAAGAAAAAATCCGCTTCGTTTCAAAGTCGCATCAGATCATTTCACTTGTGAAGTTTATCGCGGGATTGATATAAGCAACAATGGGGTCAGGACTTGCCACGACAGAATTTGCAAACTTCTTATAAAATCTATGCGATAAAGCTGCCCCTTTTTTTTATTTGTGGTGATGGAGATAGAATCTGGCTTGTTATTTTGTTTTACAAGGATTCCTGAATAAGTATAATCAATTTTTTTCATCTGTTATCTCCTGCAGACAGACAAAAGGCAAAGCTGACAATATCTTATTTTCCTTCCCTCTTGTGTTACTGTGAAACTTTTATAAAGAACAGAACACTCCTTGTTTATTCATACAACGCATTAAAAGTTTTTTTTATAGTTAATATATGTTGCTTGCAATCTGAATAATTTATGTTTTGTTTTGTGTTAATTATCAGGGTTATAAAATACTCATAAATTGAAAACTATTACCGGTAAATAGAATTAATCACTGCACAGAAATGTTCTGTTGTAAAAGTAAAAAAAAAACAAAAATAAAAGAGAAAAGTAAAGAATAAGAAAATAAATCTTAGTATAATAATTAATTAATATTCTAATTTTCTATTAACTTTTAGTATCAATTACTACTGATTAAAAAAGAAAATAATTGAATTTTCTGATAATTTCTTCTGTATTCCTGACAGAAAAACCCATTAAAAACATACCAGTAAAATCAATTAATTATTCTAGGTTTTATGGTATTTATGCCAAAAATATATATAATTATACATAACACTGTGAATATTATAAATAAATAAAATAGTTGATTTTAAATCCTGCACCCTACTGTATATTATTAGGTTTTTGTACATATCTCTGGGTCTCTGTAATCATACAAACCAATTCAGCCTGCAGTCTAATTAGGAGGACATTAATATGGCTGAAGTGGAAGAAAACAATATCAACAATGACTTTTTCTTCAAAATCTACCAATCTGGAGGCAATTTTCAGAAAAATATTCTCCACATGCTTGAGCGACCCGAAGCTTTGTTCTGAGGATAATTATAACTGCGCATTAAGACACTGCATGCTTCTATACGGTCCAGGCCTGCCGAAGTTATTATCAACTTCATGTGTTCTTAATATTTCGAAGGGATGTGACTAAAAATTGGTGGCAAGTCGAATTCTTTCAAGAGACCCTGCACCCCTCGCTCACACCTGCTAGTGGTGAATTCGCTGGCTTTATAATTCATTATTTTCACAATGCCACCAGAAACTTATTAGCTGCTCCGGCGTTAGTCATTCAGCATCAAAGACATTGTGCAAATTAATTCTGATGATGAACTGTTAAAGAAGTAGTAAAAAGAAATAGAATCAAACTCCTCCGCTCGCGCTCTCCGTTTGCTCTTACAAAGGAAACTGTTAGTCTAATCAGTGCTTATACTCGCGATATATAAAACATAAAATTTGTACGGACAGAATATCATCATCAGCTGGTGTTAACTGACATTCTAACCTTCCTATTCTCAAATAATACGATTTTCCACACAGGTGAACTTAAACGCAATCAAAATGCTAGAGAAAATACGTTTTTAATTTAGTCCTCATACTTTGTTATTTTTTTCTACAGGAAATGGACTCTATAGAAGACACTGAGAAGCCGTCTGGGTGAACAGAGTGAAACAATCATTTTCTGACAATTTCATTGTCAGTTTGAGAAATAATACTCTATCAATTCAACAAAGCAGCAATACATAATACACGTACAAAATGAACAACACATGTTCCTGGATTTCAAAACTGAAGATTCCCCATCCCATTGGTCGCTCTTGAAAACTTGAGCACTTATCGTTTTACATAACAATGTAAAACTGCACAAAAGTAAAAAAAAACCAAAAAACAAAAATAAGAAACACTCATTCTATGGGTCAATGGTGTGACTCGATATCCCATTTTTGTCTTAGAGCAAGAAAATGAAAAAACATGATAAGGGAATAAATCTAAGTTATGCAGAGTTCATCAGTGCCATAGCTGCCATAGAAAATGATATCTACTGTGGATTCAGAGGAAATTCACGCCTCATTTGCAATCAGTTTCCATAAATTACTGAATTAGTTATGTCACTTTTTTCATATTTAAAGATCTAAAGAAAAAACACAATTTGGCAGAAAAACTGAAATATTTCACAATGTATCACTTTTTCTACCGATGCGGAACCTAACTCCATACAATGCCTGAGGAAATCCGCCCAAAAAGAAAGACAAGATGTCGACTCAATAATAAGTAATACTGACTTATTACAAAGCACCTGGTCCTTATGAATAACCCGAGATGGGAAAAAAAACGGAATTCTCAAATCTGAACAAATATTTCCACATCATTAAGATAACATTATCTTTTAGAAGATTTGATAATCTTATCAAATTTGGCGCGCTATTGTCGAAACGAGAGTGTGTGTGGCTTTTGTTTTAGCCTTTTGATGAGAAGGCGGCACAAAACACCGTCCCGAGCCCTCTTTTTGCATATAGTTATCATCATTGTAAGATTTTCAAAAAGGCAGTTTTTCTTTTCTTTTCGCGATATGACCACTTTCTGCAGGTGTTGAGGCCCTCGTTACTGTTTTTTTGGCTGATAATTGCCGCTGTATTTTTTCACCCTTGTTTTGTGCTGGATGGGATGCTTTTCTTTCTTAGATGCTAAAGTGCAGGAAATGATTAAACACTTGCTAGGACACATGCCGCTAATTTTCGATTTTCTTATTTCAAGGGACTTGTAGGCTGGGACAGCCCAGCCTCGTGTTTGCGCTTGTTATTCATAGTAATATACTTTCTGGGGGTTTCCTGTTTTTCCAATTACAAAGATATTGTTGATTATGAATTTTGATAAACTCAACAGAAGCAACCAATTACTCCTTCTGTGACTTATCAAATGATCTTCTAGACAGCACCCAAAGCATTCAACTTGTCACTATCCTGCTCCCAATACACCACAAAGTACCAACAAGTCTCTTGATATATCATTCAATTAAAGATTCTATAGAAATTGTTTGAAAAATCCAACCTCCCCCCACCCCCTAAGTTAGATATGAAAATACATTTTTTCCTGACATGAGAAATGGCCGATACTTGGCTATCTCCAAAATGGCCCTAATAAAAGCAGAGAGCCCGGCAATCCTTGATCCTGATTACCAATCTTTTTTTTGTTTTATGCAGATTATTAACAGTTCAACAAACACAAAAAACAAGCCATTCCCCAAACAATTTGCTTTGGCTACAATAGCTTGAGTTCTCCCTTTTAGCATGCTTCTTTACACCTAATCTTCGCCAGAGTGAGAAAAACATATGGCAGAAATATAACAATTCCCCCCTAATCATTGCAAAAGCACCAGGCAGAAAGCGTATGTGGGTGAGACAGTGCTCCTGAGCCCTGTCCTGCTATTGTTTGGGGGAAGGAAAACAGTTTTGGGGTGCACAAGAAAAGAAAATAATGAGAAAACCTTAATATGTTGTACCCTTTGCCCCCTGGGACTTTCTGGTACAAATGAAGTTCATTGGCTAAATCCCCACCAAATATATTGCTGTAATCTAAAGAATGATTTCAAAAAGTACTCATCAAGCCATTTTCTAACTGTAAATGTAGTCTGACCATCTTCATTGTTACATTGACATGGAGGGTAGATAGTAATACTTAAGCAAGCCAAAAGCGTTTAAGAAAAATGGAAACAAACTAAAAATCCCCTTTCAGAAAATGAACAAATAGGGTTTCAGTGTTTCTCCTTACAAGAAAAAAAAATAAAGAAATTAAGTTTCTAGTACTTACTCGGCATTTCGGCAATTTGTTAACACTCCAAATACAACTTGAGAATGAAAATTTTTATATGAAACTAAAATTTCAAAAGCGAATGAAAAAAGCTGTTTGAATTGGTATATCTCCTGGACTATTATGGTGTGTTTAACAATGACCATCTTCAGTATCACTTGTAAAATATCCTTATTGTTTAGCCTTCCTTGTTAATCCATCCATATACCGCTATATACGCTCCGTACAATAGAGGGGCCCCAATCAACGCTCTCTTAAATCAAGGGGTTCAACAGGATGCGGTGGATGTAATAAATTGTTTCCTTTACAATAATAATAAAATAAAATATCTCTTTTTTTTCCCCTTAAGCTTGGCACCAACAGTATCATCATACCCCATTGTACCTGCTGCATTGAGTAAAAATAAGGGGGATAGTCTTACTCTTCAGAGGAATTGTAAGTACACAATGTGTATTGTTTGCGCCACAGTCTGCTATTGTTGTATCTGGTCTATTGTTACCTGCCCACCATCACAATATTGCTAAACAAGGCACCCAACTGGCCAATTACCCACCCCTCATTGTTCTCAAGTTGTCAGGCCGGCTCAGCCTTTAGATTAGGTGACAGTCGAACTTGAGCAACCTTGCATACCCTATCATCATCTTGGGTAGCCATACATCAGTTCAGAACTTGATATCTCTCTGTTCTTTTTTGAGGAGTTGATTCCCTATTTAGAACTATCAAAACACCTACACAGAAATATTTTTGAAGTTTTTAAAGAAATATTCCCAATTTTAGAACTCAGAGTTTAAATTCCAGAACTTTGACCAAAAAAAATTAATAAAAAGCAAGCAACTTGAATTTTGATCCATTAAAACTTATGACATTTGTAATTAATGATCTAATTAAATAATTTTTTCCTGATTCTAACCAATTTTTCAAAGTGTTTGTGGTTATCAAATTATCTTTGGACTTTCCAAGCTGATCTTGCCTGAGACCATTAGGAAGTACTTTTTGCATTAGGAACAAGGTCGCTCCCACCCCAGCCAGAGACAGGGACTCTTCTCCAAGACCAGGACACAAACTCAAGTAATCCTGTTGTGTTCACATGACTATCCCATCATATATAGACTTTTCTCTCTAGTAAAAGAGTTCTCTGGGTCATTCTACCTTTCTACGCCAAGGAAGGCCTTGTTTGAATGGTCAATAGAAGTATCCAAACTTCAATAGAATATCTTCAATGTATATTGTCATCTCACCTACTTGAAAGGGTGAAATTTTTCTAATGGTGTTGGTCTTTTTAAGTTATCTACAAGAAAAGCCTTTTGCTCGGTACTGAGGCTATTTTGGAAGAACACCTCATGGGTTAATTGCTATGTGGGTAATTCTTACAATAAAGCGTTTTATTTATATTTTTTCCCATTGTTTGCTAATCAGCTCGGAATGCCACACTAAAACAAGAAACAAAAAGCAACAGTTTGCTGCACCTGCACTTGTGCAGTATACTTGAGATCACAATGGCTATTAAAGTAGAGTGTAGTTCACATTTTATCACAGAAGAAAGGGAATACTGTTTTTCGATTTAACAATGAAATGCCAAGAAAAGAATTTTTTTTGCTGCAACTTATTGATAACCTATTGTCTAGAGGCCAGCAAACAAGAGAGCTGTTCAAACTGACTCAAACAAATCCAATATTCACTTTTGTTTCAAAAGCCCTTAATCTGAAATTTAACACAAGTGATTGCCATATTTGTTCATCGGACCTTGCTAAGCTGACATAAAACAAAAGAAGGAGGCTGTTGTAGCACCACAATGGGGACAGACAACAATGCCGGCATTCACGCCGCTCGTAAATTCTCCCTGCCTGGCATCATTACAATGTGTAAACTTTCAAGTTATGGGGTATTGTTTGAAGTAGATTTGCGGATATGTTTTGTGAAACGACCTTTAGTGCAGGTACCCTAACCTCTCCACGATTATTTCGCCGAACCCGCCTCAGCTAAACAAAGTAAATGGATAGGGTCAGTGAGGAACACAGAACAGAATTTTAATTAAAAGACATAAAGCAGACTTAGATATCAATTCAAACACAAAAAAGGTCCACAAAGCAAATCATGCTACGAGAGTTTTCCCCATTTTTTCATTCCGATCTAAGCATGTAGACCTTTCTCTTACTGATGACTTTTCTATAGAAGTAATATATCGCCCTGCCGGCACCTCTCAATTGAACCCACTAGGTATAATCAGGTATTCTGTAACATTTTATCTAAGGTAAATTCACTTTCTTTGTTGTTTGGAGAGTTGGAGATAACCTAAAAGGTTAGACATGCATTCTCTTGAACTTGAAATTTCAACAAAAACGGGGGAACGCACAAAGTAGCCTATTGTATGAATGATATTGATAAGGGCTGAAATTGTAGGTGCCAATGCCTTATCCATAGGCTCTAATCAATTGGAATTGTTTGGACATTGATAAAAAGCTTTATTCCTACAGGATGCAGAAAAGAAAAGGATTACATTTGCACCCTAAAACTACCAAATGTTCCTCTTCTGCCTTTCAAGAACCCGTGGGTAAACTCTGGAGTACCCTTCAGTTTAATCAAACTTGTACACTGAGAGTCATTGCAAAGCTCCCTGGCTCCTGCTATATCCATCCACAACAGGGCCTTCTGTTGGGACCCTGTTGACAAATATAATTGTTCTGCTGAAATTCTGGCATTACCTGGCATTTTCTAGCATAACACAAAACATGTGGTCTGACGTTCACCCTGGCCCCCCCCAAAAAACAATCATCACTGTCAAACTCCCGAATCATAACTTCCATCCACACGCTCCTAAACACACTCAATTAGCAGAAATCCCAGTCTTGCACTCCACACAATGAAAATCTCATAACAGAAGGAGAGAAATTTTTACTAGTTTTTAGCAACATGGCATTTAAAAATTAATTTTTTGCATTGTTCGAAAAAAAAAAAAAAATTCGGAGTGAGAGAGTGAGAGAAAGCCAATGTGAGCATCTGTTGAATTGTGGTTTGTCTACAGCCGTGGATTGTGGGAATCTTTATGAAGTGGGGGCCTTGCTCTTCTCAGAGTGGCACGGTTCATTTCTAATTGCCTTCCTTCACTAACAATAATGAGGCATCAAATACCTTTGTCTCTGACAGGGTTTGAAAAACTAAATGCAATGAAACAATGATGAATTTGCTGTTAACAAATGCACTCTTAGGCTGAAAGAACCGCGGTTTTCTAGGGGAGGTTTCCACATGCATCCTCTTTCTCACTTTTTTTTTCCTTAATGTAAATTACTGAAAAGCAAGTAAACTTTAGCAGTTTTCTAAAAAGTCTCCCACCATAAAAAAGACCCCAGACCCCACAGACAATTACAAAAGGCTCTTTTCATCATGGTGATGTTTAGGTATGGAGCTTTTTGATGTGGCAGAGATTCGGCCAATGACCACTCTCGAAACAGTTTCAATCTGTTCTGTTGAAGATGGAGACGGCTGGGGAATAATTAGTCGGTAATATCACGTGGATTTGTCAATGACTAAAGTGGTAAGAAAAAACTGTTTAATTCCCGACATTTGTTTTATCAAGGGTGATCATAATTCTCTGCGAGAATCAAAATGACTGCAGCACCATGGGTACAGACGATTAAATCACCAACTTCAAAGCCTGCACTAACAATCAACTATACTATCATATTATGTTGCCTTTCTTCAAAATAAATTAACTTTTTTACCATTATTATTTTTCCCCAAAACAAAGTCTTAAGTTGCTTTGAACCTTAAAAATATGGGTTGGACAGCTGAAGACATTACAGTGTGTTGCTTGTGTGGGGATTGATCTTGGTATGACTATAAACAACATCAGCACATCAACGTGCACTTGTAGACATAAAAAGAAACCCCTCTCAGCCGAACAATAGGGGGCAACAAACAGTCACTTTCAAGTCTATTTTTCCCAGCCCCAAAACACATTTTTTCCATTTTTAAACCCTTTAATAACAATGCTTATAATGATTGTAAAAGTGAATATAAAAAATTAATAACTTACTTGGCATTTTCTTGTCTTCTGTGTGATTTATGGAACTCTGTGAAAAGGAAGAAAGAAATTGAGCCTGATATAGCTTTCTAACAGGAATACAATACTGAAATTATGAAGTGTTTCTGGGTGCATATAGTAATTGCTTTTTAAGAAGTGGGTAAAAGTTCAACAGTTAGGTTTTAAGTAATTGACACATGTATCTATCATTAATATGTAAAAGGTTCCGTTTGATTCACTGAATTTTGTTAAAAAGCTAAAAAATTGTGAAAAAAACTTGGTAAGTTGGTCAACCATACCGGATACTTTTAAAAATATAACAATAATTGACATTCTGATTTGCTGATTCATAACAGTTGGTAAGTGTTATGGAAGTCTCATAAAACCACTTAGATAATTCAATACCAATTGGCAGAGTTTTATATTTGAACATTAAGAATATTATTTAATTCTCAACAAAGAAGCATTAAAGGGACATAACTGAACCACACAAAAATCTAATTATCTCCCACGATTAGGATGCTAAAATCTGTGGTACATGACAAGTAGTAAATGGGGGAGATCTTTCTCCTATGGTCGTCTTGTTCTCTTGATAAAGCAGAAGTACCTTTCCATGTTGTTCACTTAACTTTGAAACAATCCAGAAAATCAGATAATTTGATGGCTGGATTAGATTTTAAACAATGGCTACAGTTCAATTATGAGTTCCGTGGCGGCACAACTAAATGTTTTTCTCTACAACTGCTAGAGTTTTTAAAGATGCATAGTAACTATTTTTATAATTCCTTAATGTCCACTTAATACCCTTAAAAATTTTAACTTATGGTAAAACTTGCTTTTTTATTCTAAAAAAAAATCTTCCAATTTGAAAAAAAAAGAAAGAAAAAACCTGTTTTTAAACTGATGTAGAACATATTGTTCTTGTCAAAACAAAGGGAGATCGTGATTTCAGATGATCTAGCTTTCATCGATCACCAGCGCAAAAAAAACTTTGATTTTATAATGACTCATAAGTATATCAGTAAATAACAATTGGAATCTTTTTTTTTCTCAGTTTTATCAAGGAGGGAGAAAAATTCAACCAGCTTAATACCATTTCACACAATAAATGCATCAATACTCTATCATTGATAAATTAATGGATGAAAATTTGAGATTTGGAGATCCGTACCTATAGTGCTCCATGAAATCTTATTATTTCTAAATTTTAAAATTTTAAATACCTGTGTAAAATACCAGCATGTATGCAAATGTTTAAAAATTAATTATCATGAAACATATTTATAAGGGTCAAGTAGTTAAATGATCATTCCTTCATGTAGTCATGAACAAATACACATATAACAGAAGTACTGAGATGACAGCTGTACCTGTTTTTGTGTGGACAGATTTTCCTTCAGGTTCTGGAGTTGAGCAATCATCTCACTGAGTCTCTGCTCCTTCTCCGTGAGACTGCCATCACTCAGCAACACCTGAATGCTCTCCTTCACTTTACTGTCCTCGTTCATGTTGTTGTTCTCGAGCTCGCCAATGTCCGTCTTGGAGCTCAGTCGTCGTAGAACACTTTCCATGGATTTACGCTGCAGTCCCAGGCTGGACTTTGTTGAGAGGTGATGATGAAGTTGATGGGGAGACAGCAGATCGAGCTCGGTGTCTGAGTCCGAATCTCGCCTTACGCTCTGGAGGATTCGTTGTTTCTTGCTCGCAGGTCGGCTGCTGGATGAGTCTGAGTCCTGATTCTCACTGTCAGATTTGGTCACTATGTGCAGACTGGTCTCTGTGTCACTGTCACTGTCTACTTCACTAGTGCTGTCTTTTGGCAGTTTGGTTGGAGTATTTTTTCGCTTTGAAGACATACTCCTATAAAAAAAACACAAAAATACTTTCTATGAATATGGATTGGCTTATCTTTGTAATAACTTAACATAGGGTGAGAGGTTATGCTAAATTCCAACAAATTCAGCATATTTTGCAGAAACTGTCACCATATCACTTTTTTTTCAAAATCTGATGCCCTAGTGAAAATCTCGAATGATCAGTGACTGTTTCTTAACAGCTGGGATGTAGAGGTTATCATCTCTTGAATGTGTTATAGTAAAATATGGAGCTGCACTTCTGAAATTTCCCAAGGACTTGCAGAATGTCAAACCATAAACAATGAGGCTGCAGCACAACACTCCTAGTGTTTTTCTCCAAAATCTGAGAGACTGGGAATCTTAGATTAGATTCCGAGAACAAGGAATGATATAAACAAGAATATAGGCTTACACTGCGACCCAGTACAATTTCAATATTAGATTGCCATTGGAAAATTTTAAAGAGCATTTGTGAAGAAACTATATCAAGAGAACCTTTTTTTATCAACACTACGCATTACTCTTTAAATAAATACAATGCATATGATTATAACTAAAACTGAAGTTTGGCACGTAAACCACTTCATTCATGATGAAGGAAAAAAATAAAAAAATATGATTTATTCAAAAATGATATCATATTCCCATAAGGATAACATCAAATTCAGAAATTACATGTGAAAAATCATTTATGAAAACACAAAAAAACCCTAGTTTTGAATGGACTCTATTTAATTTAAAAATAATCATGCATACCTGATTTTGCTCCAAACAATAAATGCAACCTTCTCTATAAGAGGGTGGAAGAGAAATAAAGCAAGTCTTTCCTGACTGACAATAGACTAGGAAGTGTTTTGTGTAGAAACAAACAAAGGTTGGCTGAGAGTAACACCTTGACTAACTACACCGGGTATTATACATACTTCCTTACTATTCCTTGCTTGCCTCAGGCCTGGACAAATGTATCTTTGTCATCTGTCATTTGATCTGATGTAAGTCACCTATTGATGATCATTACAATTTTTACTTACAGTCTCATGGATTATTTTTTGTGGCTCATTTACAGAAAATTTAGAATATTTTGAGTCATAGGGTCAAAGCATTTAATTCATGTTCTTCGGCACCAGATGTCAATATCTTTATGTCATGTCATACAGAACCCCTGGTATTCATTTTTTTAGTGTGTTTATGATACATATATTTGATTTCTATATTCAAATTAAATTTCAGACTTAATTAAGGGAGAGTAAAATATATAAGAATATAATTTAATTATTACTTTGCACATTACTCCAACACTTTAAATAAATAAAAAAAACAACAATACTTTTGCTACAGAACTACATTTTAACTTCTTTTCTTATTTATTTTAGCCTTTGGGCATAACAGTAAAAATGTACTGCATAAGTATTAGATACTATCAGTCAAATTAAAACAATATTTTTATGATGCGCATAACACATTCAGTGATTTGTAGTGATTGAGTAGGTGTCACTTACAGAAACATTTCTTAACAAAATAAATCTCTTGCAGACCTGGCATTCATATGCATATAACAATGTCCTAAATTTTGCTAAACTGCCTAAATACTTATTTTACTTTTGTCCCAATCTTGAAAACTACAGACAATATTTTGTACGCCAGGTAATTTGTTGACTTATAATTAATAATTCCTCTCTGACTGTACCTGCACCCTTGTCATAAACTGAATACATGAATACCCCTGTAAGACAGATGTGTAATGGCCAGAATATAATTGATTATTCATTAGCCCTCTTGTGATGGAATGATGGATCTGCTGGTGGCCAGTTATACATTTTACTATCTTTTGCTGGCCTTGGCTAGGAAAAGTCCTCTCTTCTAGCTATTGCTTCCTGATTTACATGTACCCTTCTTTGTAAGCTGTAACTGCTATTGACTGTTCCTAACCACTCAACATGTATAACAACGAAGTTGCATGTTAGTACAAACCCTCCTCTGGCAAAATTTGACACAACTCAGAATTTTGGACTAGCATTAACCGACATTTCACCCTCAATATGTTTCTAAAAGATAAAATATTTAAATACATTAACTGATTTTTGAATTCTTATCAAACTGAATCCTGTCTACCCATTTAAAATAAGATATTAAGTATGTTTTTTAAAAATAAAATGGCATCTTAATTTGATTGTACCTGCACATTTTCTCATCTAAATTAGAACTTTATTATCAAAATGCTAAAATTCTATTGTCAATCTTTTTTTTTAATATCGAAAGGTTAAAATGCTGAAAAGCAATTACTTGTTTTCAAAATGCAACCACAAGGAACCATCTTACACAAGGGTGATTACACAATACTCTTTTGCATTTATTTCTAGACCATAGTTTCAGTCCATTTCAGATGAGAATATTCAACAATACATCTTTTATTTCTCAGTTTATTTTCTGATGCAATCATTTAAAATCAAGGCATTTGTTCGCTAATAAAAATAAATGTGATAAAAAAAATTCTATTCTCTCTGTTGACAAATTGGCATTTATAATGCATTCATAGGAAAATGAATTAAATTAAAGGCATTATCTCGATCAAGTGCATTTGCTCAATAAATTCAAATGGAGACTGACTTTTTTCTTTCAATTTTCAAATCTGGATTTTATTCAAATGTGAAAGAAAATGGTACTCTAAAGTTAGACAAACAATTAAACTGTTTTTTTTATTGACTGCATCATCCAATATGTGCCATTTTAATGGCACTCCAAAGTAGGCCTTTAGGTTATATCTGCATAGTTGTTGATTAATTTTTACATAACGAGACTCCTTCCATTGGCGATACTTATCTAATATTTTACACTTATAATCTGTTATTACATATGAGAACACGAAAGAAAAGTGTTCATCCTGCAGTCACTGACATAAGAGCCCATGTTCCGAATTAGTTCTAAACAGGAAAGACAGGCATTGTCGCAAGACGAAAAAACTGTCAAGTCTCCCGACTTCAAAAAGACCCGAGCTATACTGACTCTTCCGTGAGCCGTGACAAGATTCTGGCATTTTTCTGTCCAGTCGAACAGCTGTAAACATCTTGTTTGCTCTGACAGTTTCTTTTTTTTTGGCGGTGTTGAATTATACAGAATGCAGGAAGGAAGATCTACATTATAGGGGGACTTGCCCTCAAAAATAAATATCCTTTTGTAAATATGACAATATTTGTCCAGTAAACATATGGGGTTCCTTTGCATAATTACACAGGATTGCACTTACACCACCAGTTTTTTTCAGGATGTGTCAGTTGGCTTCCTCAAATAATGATGGTATTTATCAACAATACCTTCCCTCACAAATTCTATTTATTATTACAACAATAAATACCTGGACAAAAGGTTTGAAAAAGAAGAAATGGTAATGAACTCGCATTATTTCTGTTTCATCTTTTTATATTGTTACTAATCAAAAAATCTTGGAGTCTCTATTCTCAGGGGTGGAGACATATTTTACAATACAATATGATATTTAAAAGAAAATAATTCTTCTCGCCTTTTCAGTCGTTAAAATACCAGTCTGTGATGTTCTGACTGAAACATCCAATAATAGACAGTACGAAAAATAAATCTGCGGATATGAAGTTATAAAAACCCTCACTGCAGCTTATTTTTGCCTCCATTGGTCTTGGGGATTTTCAAAATGTTTGTGCATTATCATCTATCTCCCATACAATTGTGCAGATATCTCTAAAAAAAAGTTGCCTCGTCTTTAAAGTAATCAGTGCTAAACCATGGATGAAATTGTCTGGGTGTAATGTATGAATGACAATTACTTGTACTTGAATAAGATTTGAGAATATAAAAAAAAGAATTTATTACGCCTACAATTGAAAGTTTATTTAAGTTTGGAAATTGAAACAAAAAATTGCAATTTTTCAAAAACCACAATAACAAATTAATTTCGAGAAACATCAAAGATTAATTACATATCCCTCTACACATTTTGGCAAAGAGCAGATGAAATGTTTATTTATTTTATACATAAAGATGCTGCGTACACTAATCTTGACACCCATTTGATGGCTTAACGAGATTAAGACTGTTTTTTTGACTGGCTGATGAGCCTCCGAACTTTGGCACACTGACAGAATTGGGTGGGAGGGAAATTGTGCATTCAAATTTTAATTGATATTGTTCTATCAAGCTTTCTCCTACACCACCCAAGAGTTTTGCCTGCAGACGCAAGGAAACAGAGGTATTGGGGAAGCCACTTCAAACGGCAGAAGAGTAGACAATAATGAACGACTAATAATGTGTCACAACAAACACTGGAGTGTGCTGACAAACGACCCGCGTTATCTCACCTGCTCAGGTGTATCGGGGGACGAGAGGATGCAGAAGTAACAGCCTCCAGCCCTCGGTTGCTTGTCGACATTATAAGGTTTATAATATCTATGTTCTAGCTTAAAATCATTGCTTGGAAAAAGCTACTCCATTCTCTCACTAATTTTCTCCTTTATCTACCAGTAATTCAGTATTAAAGGGAATACATATTTTATGTTTATAATCTAAATTTTTTTCATGTCTAAATTTACTTGAAAATTGAATTCTTATGGCTTAGAACATATTTAAATTCAATTCTGATTTAAATTATTGTTTTCTTTCAAATATTTATTAATAGAGGACTTTTCAAAAAAGTACTATAATGACATTGTATTATTTCAATTTATATGACTTACTTCCATAATAATACAAGTACCACTCAACAAGACGCATTCTTTGTGAGATAGGAAGATGAAAAATGTACAAGGCATTTTGAACAGATAACAATAAGGACCGCGGGTCCCCCAGCCCGTCATGTACTTTACAGGCCTCGTAACAATGCTAGAAATTCAAACAACTATTAAATGCAGATAATCTATATAATCATAAAATAATTTAGTCCACTTTTGAGTTGACCTCCCTTCAACACATTCGTGAATCAGCTAAAAAACAATGGGGTGCCGGGAATTATAAATAAATTTATCAGCCCCCGAAAGAAAAGGCAAAAAAAAGGCTAGAAAATATTAGGTGAAATAATAACTGTGTGGGTAAAACAATGGGAAAATAATAAAACAATGTCGCAAAATAATTGAAAAAGAAAACTCACCCACAGTGGACAAACAGAAAGTTTCCTAACATCAATATTCCCCATGAATAGCCCTCGTCAGAAAACAAAGACTTGGACAACAATTGCTGACAAAAATAGGTGAAAAACATTGAATCCCTAACACGACAATATCAAACAGTAACACCTGAGTTCTCTAGTAAATTATGCTTCACCTATTGTTGCGAAGTTTTGAGACAAAGGAAACATCAATTGTGGCTGGTGTATTATTGTTGGTGGCCCATTTCTGTAACTTTGATCAGCATGCAGGATCTGGGGGAACTGTGATCTGAGAGACCGTATCCCCCCTGGGATAGTGGACAGAATGAGAAGAGAAATGGTCACCATTTTCTGTCTCCGTTTTTTGTGGTGACATGAAGGCATCAAGGATAAGGGAGCTCTCCATAGCCTTCAAGCTATTGTCTTTATCTCACTCTTTTCTGTCAGCCCCAATTTTTCTCATTCATACAAAAGAAATGATTAATTAACTTCCTCACCTTTTACCTTTTTTTTTCTTCTCAGCGCTGGATTTTTTTTTTCTCTGGTAGCACATTCGAGTTCTACGATACATCAGGTGCGAAGCAGTTTTGTATAAATTTAACTCCTTATTTTTACAATACGAAATATATAGTCAAATTTACACCAGAATCTTTTTAATTAAAGATTGAAGTGTGCATTTAATTAATCACCTAACTTGAACAATTGATCGCTTTTGCTTGATTGTAATAATGACAAGTAAGGATTATAGATGAAGTATTATTGCACTAATTAACTTTTGATGTTTCACATGGATGATCGGGTGCCCAAGTGTAAATTATATTCTTAGACCCCTACATCCCACTGGAATTAAAGGATTTTTGATTGACAAATAAAATACTACATTGTTCACCTGGGTGTTTGAATTCATCACCAAATTAAAACACAGTATTGACTTTTTTTCAGCACATTTAATGCAACATTAGATACAATTGTGGGGAATTACTAAATCCTCATCAAGTCTGCTATTGGAAATAACAGGATTAGATTGCTGGCCTGAAAGGAATCTCGCTGTGGCTTTTTGACAGGCATAGAATATGGGAGTTTTTTGTAACACAATACAATATTGGTGACAAAACAATGCTAGGCACACTACAGTGTGTGAATCCGAAACCGTTATTTAGTGATCGATTCCTTCATTTAATTATAGATTAAGACCAGTCTTCTCTCCTTCTTTGACCAATTATTTGTGAGCAGAGAGAAGAAAAAACTGTGATTTCCTTTGAAATCCTTTCCCCATTGTCGCCCAATTTAGCAGAAATTAGACAAGAAAGTTTGTGGTCGAAATGAAGCGCATGTAGTGGGGGAGACTCCCTCTCTCAGTAATTTATCGGACTGTCTCAGAAATTCCTCTGGATCACCATTTCATCCAGAATTATTGCAAAAACTCCAACTTAAAGAATTACTAGCATGCTAAAAAATTCCATATCATTTTCTAACGAAATAAAACCAACCTGACAATCCAATTCAAAACAGAAAATCATTATTATTAATTTTCAAACCAAGTTTTATACATATATAAGTAATAATATTACACTTTTTAAATTTTTAATAAGAACTTTTTAAAATTCATCCAAGTATGTAGCTTTTATTTCGCATTGGGAATTCTTTTTATTTCTTTTTTTTTAAATTACAAAATTTGTCTCTTAAATATCAAGAAATCAAGGAAATCAGAAGACAGATGTATTGATAGTTGGAAAGCTGTACAGAGAGGATGAGAGATATCAATTGGATATCTCTGGGATATCACTTCACCATCAGTGTCAGGGGGGACACTGTCTCACCCCTGAGAAGTCAATTAACAATCTACAGAACAAAGGCAGGCCATGATAAAACCAGATGGTCCTAATGAAGAGAAACACAGACAGGTTGTTGTCAACTAATTGAGAATTCTTCCCTCTCACCGGGTGGTATAGTACCTGCTGGTTCTGACAAGTTTGCTAAATCAGCGCCCAATATTTCCCATTCATATCAATTAATAACCATGCAGCATTTATTGAAGCTAAGAACAACTGCTGGTAATTTTGTTTCTGATAGAAATTATTAATTTTCCAGATGAATTACTCATGAAATTAACATAATCTGAACCAGAAATAAATTCAAATAATCCTAAAATTAGAGATCTAATATTGTTTAAAAAAATTATGAAAAAATAAATTTCTGAGATGAAGAAATAATACTAAAAGTAGAATAATCAAAACTGCAGTGAAACAAACTCCGTAGCAGCTAAGCGTCACTATAGGGTGAACAGAAAAGTTTTAAATATTTACACTTCTCACTGAAATTGTATATAAAACATAAAGATAAAGCCAAATGGTTGAGGTTTTCTGAGTAACATGTACACACACTTACCGATGAACTGGAATCTGCTGCATGTTTGAGAATAAAACCTCCATTCAAACAATTTCCTTCCAATATTACAAAAAGACAAGGCATAGCTGAAGACAAAAACAACTTTTGTGTATTGTAATGCAGGCTCCGCCTCCTTCGAATTTCTTAACCAATCAGCTCCTCTCTCTCAGCATGAATGATGGATAGTGGAAGCTGAGTCCACTGTTGTTTACTCGGCACAGAAGGGAACCAGTTTTTCTCATCTGAACAAATCGGCAAAGTTTGAAGAGGGTATGGATGAAAACAGGCCCGATGACGGTGTAGTTTCACACTCCGCGAGACCGATAATATCAATGCATGCTGTATGCAAAGGACCAATTATATAAAAACACTTCTGACTTATAATTATTAGTCAAAGTTATAGAGGCAATCTACTTAAAGAATACTTATATATAAAGCATGAACAGTCATGCAATATGCTATATAGGGAAAGATTTGACACCGATCACAAAATGGGCAACCTCAAATTTTGGGGAAGAGAGAGAGGGGGGAAAAATTTGAATTTTTCTGTCAGAGGGCTGCCCTTGCTATAATTAATTTCCTTGGAAACAGAAGCCAGACAAATATAAAATATAAACAGATAAATGTCGGACTGTTTGACAGAAATCATCAGAGTGCTGAAACAAACTGACCAGACATCCGTAATACATTAGGAAAAAGTTTAATTCAACATAACCTTAAAAATCACAGATAAAATCAGTGAAAAAAACAGATAATTCATAAATATTAAGAAATTTGGTGCAGTCACTACTTATCAATGCTTCAGTAGAGGAGTATTTGACCTTTCAGGATTGATGATGTTCATGGTGAAAGCCTCTGCATCAGTAGCTAGCACCTGTCAGATACAGAGTTTGGTGTTGCACAAACAAAAACAAAACAGCATCATATTAAATACAGCAGGCCAGTCTGATCTGACACCAAGATTAATGACCTTAGGTATTAAGCAGTGAATCAGTGGGCCCTGGAGATTAGCTAATTACCAAGGAAAAACAAAAAGATTTTGGACACAAAAACTTGGTCCTGCCTCTCTGATTGCCTCTGAGAACACTGGGGTAATGGGCTGTGAAAGCTCCACCAATTTATGATGGATGACTAGGAAGTTTTCTCTGTCACTCAGGAGCCAGGTCTGCTAACTCAGGGGCTCCGATTCCAATCCCAATAATGCTCCAGATCAGGGGATTCCTCTAGATAGCAGCGTATACCTTCACTTAGATCAGCAGCACATTTGGTGGTGGACATGGACAGGAAGAAAATTCTCTGTACATGTAGATAACAGAGAACAATTAAAAGTTTTTCTCTGCGTGGGAAAGGCATTGTGAGCCCTACACACGCAATGCATGTGGGTCAGAATGTACTCTTCACAGGTTTCTCTCCTCATCTTCACATGAAGATATTAATGGATAAATAATCACCTTCTGATTAATACAGCCTCAATTCATCAGGTATCTCTCTCTGTTTGGTAGAGGTACATTACATGTGCCTGTTGAAGATGAAGAACAAAAAGACCATGGGCACAAACTAGGCCCAAATATCCATGATATCAGTTCAATGTTCTACACCCAATATCATGCCTTGTGTACACATCAGAAACAATGTGACATTTCTTTGAATTTCACCCCCCAAAGGTGTCTTCTGCAGAGGTGTGTCAGATTACAAAATCCTAAATTCCATCACCTCAGAGAAAAAGTTTTTCAACAATATCCCATCTATCTTATCAGGGATTTCAATATGGCTTTTTTGTTTAAAGAAAGCTATTGATCAACACTAGAAGCACTGACTGTTATCAAATCATTGTTTAAATCAACAAGTTTTTCCACCATGTTTTCTCGTATGAAGTACCCGGTTAGCCAGGCAACAAATGCCTCTGTCTGCATTCAAGACTGGGTGTCTGAACGGGTATACCCAGGGAGTGTGGTCTGTTTGCAGGGAACACATACACACCAGGAGGATCCAATGGCTGGCTACGGTCATACAAAGTGACCTACCTCCCACACATAATAAATAACCCAGCCACAACAACCCTGACCTTTGACCTTAAAAGTTTTCTGTTCACTCTTATTACTATCTTTTCAGCAAAACTTTAGGATGAGAAAACTGTCTCCTGATATCACTGAAAAATGATCAAGTAAAATTGAACCAGCATTTGATAAAATATCCTACTTTAATTTCTCTCTTTTCACAGACAGAAAATTCATGCAACCAGTAATTGACCCCAAATTTCTCTTTTATCCTCATCAACTAAATCTACTTTCATCAAATGAATATATAAGCTCATGACTCCTCAGCTAAGGAAATAGGAATCTAAGAAAAACCATAAAACTTATTTTCATTGAAACTAGGCTAGATTTTGATAAGTGTAAGGAAATTCATTATTAGAACCATTGTTCTGGATAATTCTGATTGGAGTTGACAATGATTGGCTGTAAATGAAGGGACGGTAGACTTCTGATTATTCATTATCTGCGCATTGTTTTAAACGCTTGTCTTCTACAATCTCCAACAACATTTACAACAGGTGAAGAGCTTGCTTGTCTGGACATTGGTCCAGTAACCTATGGGAAGCCACACGACTACCCTCCATCTTGATAATAAACACATTTGGCTCTAGAAGGAACTGTCAATTTCACTGGGCAGTGATGACTAGAGAATGCTTTTCGTATTTATCTCTGAACAAAACATTCATTAGTACTGGTTTCTTAAATAGTCAACATGGGTTGAAAACTCCCAATGTTCCAAGCAATGCTTATTGCCATATTTCATGATAATTGGTCGAAATTTTAAAATGGATCAATCTACAGGAATTGCTTATGCTTGTTTTAATTAGGGAGAGAGGGCCTGTTTCGTGTTTTCTCTGTGAACTACAAGGGTTTGCTTGTGTCCGGTCCGGACAATCCAACAGACAGACAAAACAATTACAATTTATCTGTTCCGTTGCTGATGCACAAGGCTCTGTGGCCACATCCTTGACTTTTTAACCCCTCAATACATCAAGATTTTTATCACATTCAAACGAAAAATTCATATAGCATCCTAAATTAACAATGTTTTTATTGCTTCAAATACAAGCTATTTAGTAGCTATTATCGGACCAAAACAACAGGAGTTAAAACCAGTACAAAGCAAAAAAAAGGATAATTGAAAATGCATGTGTCATTGAACTTTACATATTAGCCGTCTCGATCACTTGCTCCAAGTAAAAAATACATGTAGAAGGTCTTAAACTTACAAACAATTAAAATATAAAGCATGTTTTGAACCATAAATCAGCCCGCTTGTGTTTTCTGAGGAGGGGCGCAGTGTAATCTAATTAGGGTTATAAGAGTGATGACTCCGAATAAAAGTATTCAACTTGTGTTTTTTACTGCCTCAAATACGTGAAATTCACTTTTTCCTTCTTAAAAAAAAATTATCTGTTAAGTTCTATTGCAAATTGTCAGAGTGTTGCAAAAATTTGTAATTTTATGAGAGTACATTTATTTTCAAATCAAAGAAAGAAAACTGTGCAAAAATAATAAACTGAGATTTTATGACATGAAACCATCTGCATACAAGCTTAGTAGAACGGGCAAGTAAGCTATTTCATGTCACATTTTGACAATGGACAGTTCTCAGCCACTTGCCCTTGTCAATCCGAAATGAATTAAAGATGAATAAATACACAAGGTTTAACAATAATAAACACTTTAGAGGGTCCGAGTGCATTGTGCGAGGCCTGGCTAGGAAGAGTTTGACAGACATGTCAGGTTGGTCATGTCCCTATGGTATCCTCTCGAGGTGCATCGCCATCACACACGTAATAGACACTCTAAATTGTGTAAATACTCATCAAAAACACTTGGAATTAAAACTCATTTATAATGACCAGGAAATGAAAATTACAATTGTGATTGTGTGTAAGAACAAATGGTTCTGGTTATTTCCAGGAAATTCTTGACTTTGTTGCTGTCCATATCAATACCAATCTATTGAAGACACTTTACGCAAGACACTTGAAATTGATCAAAATGTACACAGAACTTTTATAGGATTTCACTCTTTAAAAAGTACAAATTTCATGAAAATACAAATGAGATTTCAGAACAAGAAATGAATTAAGGTACTTGGTACAGATATAATTAACTTTTTATTTTCAGCTAGTACTAATAGTACCAAGAGAACTGTGCCCTCAATGTTGGCCTATCGGCGTTACTGCAAATGATGTGTATAAAGTAAGGGGGGATTCACAGACCCTCCGTTCAGATCAGCTAATTTGTGTCATAACTGTTGATCTTAATGGAATTGTTCTTCAAGGTTTGAAATTTTTGGCTTCCACAAAAATTTTTCAAAGATAAGAAACAAACTTCTAACACCAAAAAAATCACAGTCAATCAGTACAAATTAAACTGTGCAATTTATAGCCGGGGTTATCCTCTGTGGCTGGGCTGACATCTCTTAGTTTACTTACTGTGAGTGATTACTGTCATGATAACAACAGGTGCCCCTTGACCCTTGACCCCTGAGGAAAAAACACAATGGCAGGAGCCTTATCTCTGTGTAGAATCTAAATGCCTCATCACTGATGAAGATAATGCCAAAGCAAGATGCTGTAAGTACTGGATAAATCAAACTCTATCGGAGCAAAATGACATTTCACATGACCAAGTTTCTGTTATATTGTCACAAAAAACAGTCAAAATAAAAGATGAACTGCACCACGAATCCCTCATTTCAAATTGCCTGTGAGAAAATTTTCATTTTGCATCCAACAGACAAAAAGAGTGACAGTAAAGTGACAAGAATCTAAGAAAAAATGCTTACAAAATGAAGTCTGTTTAAAAAAAAATTCTTAAAAGTATATCTCAAGTTCCAATCTAAAATAAATCAGACATCTTAAATTCACCAAAAGGGAAAAATAAATAATGCTTAAACATTGTGTTCACATGAAATTAAAACAACAGGAGTGAAATTGACTCATTTTTCTGGAAAGAAAGAAAATTTTCACTGACATTCTTTGTAGTAGATAAGCCAGAATGATTTCATTATGATTTGCAAAAGCATGGAGAATGAAAATGAACACAAAACAGGGGAGATAACCGGCTGATAGGGTACATAACTCCTGCATGCATGCGGTGAGTGTTTATCTGTACTCCCCTTGGCCTTTGTAGTCAGGAGGTGATACCAATCTCTAACACTGCCCCTCACCAGGGAAACAGTATGCAGCTTTTTCCATGCATTCAGGAATCAAACAAATATTTATATTCCATATATCCATTTCTTGAGGGTTCCATAGTAAAACAAAGAATAAACGATCTGCTGT